>NC_134356.1:60929701-60957201 GCF_048569485.1 Anomaloglossus baeobatrachus
TTGTGGTCCCCACTGCTCCTCGGTACAGATCCTTGTGGTCCGCACTGCTCTCCGGTACAGATCCTTGTGGGTCCTCACTGCTCTCCGGTACAGATCCTTGTGGGTCCCCACTGCTCTCTGGTACAGATCCTTGTGGGTCCCCACTGCTCTCCGGTACAGATCCTTGTGGTCCCCACTGCTCCTCGGTACAGATCCTTGTGGTTCTCACTGCTCCTCGGTACAGATCCTTGTGGTCCCCACTGCTCCTCGGTACAGATCCTTGTGGTCCCCACTGCTCCTCGGTACAGATCCTTGTGGTCTCCACTGCTCTCCGGTACATGTCCTTGTGGTCCCCACTGCTCCTCGGTACAGATCCTTGTGGTCTCCACTGCTCTCCGGTACAGATCCTTGTGGTCTCCACTGCTCTCCGGTACATGTCCTTGTGGTCCCCACTGCTCTCCGGTACAGATCTTTGTGGTCCCCACTGCTCCTCGGTACAGGTCCTTGTGGTCTCCACTGCTCTCCGGTACATGTCCTTGTGGTCCCCACTGCTCCTCGGTACAGATCCTTGTGGTCTCCACTGCTCTCCGGTACAGATCCTTGTGGTCTCCACTGCTCTCCGGTACATGTCCTTGTGGTCCCCACTGCTCTCCGGTACAGATATTTGTGGTCCCCACTGCTCCTCGGTACAGGTCCTTGTGGTCCCCACTGCTCTCCGGTACAGGTCCTTGTGGTCCCCACTGCTCTCCGGTACAGATCCATCCTTGTGGTCCCCACTGCTCTCCGGTACAGGTCCTTGTGGTCCCCACTGCTCCTCGGTACATGTCCTTGTTGTCCCCACTGTTAACTTTATCCATTTAGCGAATGTACCATTTACAATGATGCTTTGTTTCTTATCCCTAGCCAGTTTGTTTCACTCGTGCATATAGTTTTCCCTACTCTCTTCTTCTGGATCTTCAGTATAAGGCTATTATATGGTGCATTATCAAATGTCTTTGCGACTTCAGATGTATCCCATCACCCGAATGACCAACATACTCCTCTTCTCATAGAACCCAGCATGTTGATTAGACACAACTTATCTTTCATGAATCCATGCTTGGATATCCATTATTATAATATTCTCTGCAATATATAGCTTGGCACTGGTCAAAAATACAGCACAGTATTGCTGGGCTCTTCTTCCAACCTGATCATGTGAAATATTATGGGGCCTTCGATACAAATGTGAACAGAGCCTTAGTTTAGATACTAGCCAAGAGCAACGATATGGTCCATGGCATCCATTGTGTAACCAAGAGACCTACTGGAAATTGCTTTCTTGGCTATAAAAGGGGTCACTGGGAGACCTATATACAGAATAGGATGGAAATCATCCAGGAGAACTTGCAGACAAACATATTTCCAAAATAATGTCTTTTCGTTTTTTGCTGTATCTGCTCCATTATTTGCTTTTAGTGAGTGTTTTATCAGCCATTTGTAGATCCAATACCAGAGTACAGAAATTTCCCCGTAATAATAACCAGCTGTATCCTCGTTTATTTTTAGCATCTTAATATAATTTTTACTTGGGTAAAATTCCAAAATAATGTCATTTTTTAAGCAAGAGCTGAGAACATTTAGCAATTCAGCAGTATATTAAGAGGAATTTCATGTGAAAATAGTTTTCCTAGAAGGGCACACACATCCACGTCTCCTGTGCGCAGCTCGCTGTCCCCTCCAGGAATGAAGCCTCCGTCTGCCAAGTTTCGCTTGTTGGCAGCATGAATAGCAGACTAGCTGTGCAAATAAGCAAAATCCAAATCAAACCCAATTCATTTGTTTTCAAACAATAATTCATCTTTTTTGTATTTATTTTAATTATTGTTACGTTTAAAAATTGTAATACTACTACATTTTTAAATTAAAAGTTAATATTCATGAAAGCTTATAAGGTTATTCCCACAAACGCATTATTTATTTTTCAAAGTGCATTAAATGCATATTTGTTAATATACAGACTTAACCCAACATAATTTCTTTCTTGTACCTTTATCTCTTTTTTCATTACCATCTGTCCCTCTTTGCATCTAGCTTTAAATGCAAACTGCTAAAACTACATTTCTCAGCAGCACTTATTTCTTGTCAGTGCTGCAGACCCCTCTCGAGCCTTAGGGTACCGTCACACTTTAGCGACGCTCCAGCGATCCCACCAGCGATCTGACCTGGTCAGGATCGCTGGTGCGTCGCTACATGGTTGCTGGTGAGCTGTCAATCAGGCAGATCTCCCCAGTGACCAGCCCCCAGCGACGCATGGAAGTGATGCTGCGCTTGGTAACCAAGCGCTTGGTTACCCGATATTTACCTTGGTTACCAGCGCACACCGCTTAGCGCTGGCTCCCTGCACTCGTAGCCAGAGTACACATCGGGTTAATAAGCAAACCGCTTTGCTTATTTAACCATGTGTATTCCGGCTACGTGTGCAGGGAGCCGGCACTGGCAGCCTGAGAGCGGCGAAAGCTAGTAACCAAGGTAAATATCGGGTAACCAAGCAAAGCACTTCGCTTGGTTACCCGATATTTACCTTGGTTATAGCGTACTGCAGGCTGCCAGAAGCCGGCTCCCTGCACATTCAGATCGTTGCTCTCTCGCTGTCAAACACAGCGATGTGTGCTTCACAGCGGGAGAGCAACGTCCAAAAAATGAACCAGAGCAGTGTGTAACGAGCAGCGATTTCACAGCAGGGGCCAGATCGCTGCTCAGTGTCACACACAGCGAGATCGCTAATGAGGTCACTGGTGCGTCACAAAAACTGTGACTCAGCAACGATCTCGCGATGTGAGAAGTACCCCTTACCTCTGAGATATCATAAAGCTAATATAAGTTTAGAATTCACGTTATGCTCCTGTGTACGTTCTAGTCCTGTACAGTTCTCTGCCTGACTAATATTATCTTCTGCCATAGGCATCATTATGGCTTCCGTGTGGTTTCACATAATTGTTAGCTGGTTTCTAGCAAAGCCCGTCTCTTCTGCACTTCTCGATGGATCTTGAAATAACTAGGTATTTGTTACGAGTTGAGCTGTGTTTGTTGCCTGCTGCTGAGAAAATAGGGATGTAAATCTACAAATGCTGCTCTGCTGGTGCATATAGCAAAGGTTTATCTTCTAATATATGCATCAATAGAGCAGATTTTGCAGTTTTAGATCACTGAACTCTGATCACTAGGTAACAAACGCAGCTCAGCTCTGCACTGCCTAGTAATGCCTAGATGAGCGAACTGGATGTTCGGTTTTCAAACTGAACACCAACTTAAAAAAAAAAGGTGTTTGGATGCTCACGCGAGCATCGCTGTGCTCAGGTATGCTTGGTGGTCAGCCCTGTGCAAACCTCTTGCACCGTTTGAACGATTCTCACTGGGGGTAACAGCGTGATTAGAAGTACTGTGCAATAAAAAGGATATAGATAGATATATATACGAGTGTATATATAGAGATATTATATATATATATATATATATATATATATATATATATATATATATATACACATCATATATATATATATATATATATATATATATATATATATATACATATACAGAGAGAGAGAAAGATATATGTATTATAATATATATATATATATATATATATATATATATATATATATATATATATGTATTATAATATATAGTACAGACCAAAAGTTTGGACACACCTTCTCATCTCTAGAATAACTATTAAGAGGAGATTTTGTGCAGCAGCCTTCATGGTAAAATAGCTGCTAGGAAACCACTGCTAAGGACAGGCACCAAACAGAAGAGACTTGTTTGGGCTAAAGAACACAAGGAATGGACATTAGACCAGTGGAGATCTGTGCTTTGGTCTGATGAGTCCAAATTTGAGAGCTTTGGATCCAACCACCGTGTCTTTGTAGAAAAGGTGAACGGATGGACTCTACATGGCTGATTCCCACCGTGAAGCATGGAGGAGGAGGTGTGATGGTGTGGGGGTGCTTTGCTGGTGACACTGTTGGGGATTTATTCAAAATTGAAGGCATACAGAACCAGCATGGCTACCACAGCATCTTGCAGCGGCATGCTATTCCATCCGGTTTGCATTTAGTTGGACCATCATTTATTTTCAACAGGACAATGACCCCAAGCACACCTCCAGGCTGTGTAAGGGCTATTTGACCAAGAATCTCCAATCGAGATGGTTTGGGGTGAGCTGGACCGCAGAGTGAAGGCAAAAGGGCCAACAAGTGCTAAGCATCTCTGAGAACTCCTTCAAGACTGTTGTAAAACCATTTCCGGTGACTACTTCTTGAAGCTCATCAAGAGAATGCCAAAAGTGTGCAAAGCAGTAATCAAAGCAAAAGGTGGCTACTTTGAAGAACCTAGAATATAAGACATATTTTCAGTTGTTTCACACTTTTTTTTGTTAAGTATTTCATTCCACATGGGTTAATTCATAGTTTTGATGCCTTCAATGTGAATCTACAATTTTCAGAGTCCTGAAAATAAAGAAAACTCCTTGAATGAGAAGGTGTGTCCAAACTCTTGGTCTGTACTATATATATATATATATATATATATATATATATATGTGTATATGTATGTATATATATATATATATATATATATATAATTTATTTATTGATTTATTATATTTTTTTTTATATAAAGCCCGCCCATCCTCCCTCCCCCGGAAGTGTTCTTATGGCTGGCTGTATTTGGGCGGAGACTCGAACTGCCAATCGGTGACTTGCATCGAGGCCCAGGTTAAGTTCAAACCTGTGGAGGTCCGGATTGACTGCTGCCACCGAACTAAACCTCCACGGGTTTGCTTATCTCTAATTACCAGCTCTGTTGTGGAGGAGTGCAGGAGAGTTGAACTCTGCTAGAAACCAGATAACAATGATGTAAAAACAGGCAGCTATACTGATACAGACGGCTGAAGATAAAATCAAACAGACAGGGTAATGTACAGGAGCAGACAGTGCAGTGAGGAATAGATTGTATTCTAAAGGTATATTATGTCAGTGTTGGAGGTAGGACAGAGCTATGCTGAAAGTTAAGGTCCCGTTACACGTTGCGACGTTGCAGCGATCCCGATAACGATACGACCTGGTCAGGATCACTGGTACGTCGCTACATGGTCGCCAGTGAGCTGGCAAACAGGCAGATCTAATTAACGATGCAGCAATGATACGACGATCCGTATTATGACCTCGGCGGTCGTTGGGACCCTGTCACACAGCAGCTATTCCGACGAAAACACGCCCGCGTCGCTGAGTTCTGAATCGCTAACAAGGTCGCTCGTTGTTATGGCGTCAAACACAGCGATGCATTCTGCCCAGCGGGACACCAATGATCAAAAAATGAACCAGGACGTTCAGGTACGATCTGCGATATCGCAGCGGGGGGCCGGTCGCTGCTATGTGTCACACACAGCAAGATCGCTAGCGAGGTCGCTGTTGCGTTACAAAACCTGTGACATTTCAGCGATCTCGCTAGTGATCTCGCTGTGTGTAACGGGGGCTTAAGTCAGCTGAGAGAGATTGAACTGCACTTGACCAAATCGGACCACTGGAACTACGGCAGAATGGTTAGAATTTCAACTGGAGGGTAAATCTAGCCTAGAGCAGGGGTGGGGAACCTTTTTACTGCCGGGGGCCATTTGGAAATTTCTATCAATCTTCGGGGGCCGCACAAAATTATCAATGTGAAAATGACCCGGCTATATTTTGTCAAACAATTAACTCACCCGTACAGTGGTAGCTGCAGCTGCTTCTCTTTGGTTCGGCTGTGATGTTCAGTAATACTTTATCATGTTGCTTCTCACAGATGCTTTTCCAGGTTTGTCTCTGTCTGGAGCGCAGTCAACTCTTTGTGATAATAAGATTGGTAAACCATATACATCACATAACACATGCAGGGACTGCTGTACAAAAATCACAGGAGACACATCACTGGAGGGGCTGGGGGCATATGCATCACATAGGAAATGCTGAGACTGCTGTATATACATCACAGGAGACACTGGGGGCACATACATTACACATGTATATGCTCTCAGCCCCTCCTGTGAGGTATATGCCCCCAGCCCCTCCTGTGAGGTATATGCTCCCAGGCCCTCTTGTGAGGTATATGACCCCAGCATCTCAAATGTAATGCATATGCCCCAGCATCTCAAATGTGATGTACATGCTCCATCCCCTCTTGTGATGTATATGCCCCTTACATCTTCAAAAGTGATTTATATATCACAGGAGGGGCTGGGGCATACACATAACAAGAGACGCTGTGGGCATAGACGCTGGGGGCGAATATACGTCAGAACAGAGACTGGGGGCATATACATCACAAGAGGGGCTGGGGCACAGACATCGCTGGGAGACATAAACTTGGTTGTGGGGCACGGACATCGCTGGGAGGGGCACGGGCATCGCTGGGAGGGGCACGGGCATCGCTGGGAGGGGCACGGGCATCGCTGGGAGGGGCACGGGCATCGCCGGGAGGGGCACGGGCATCGCCGGGAGGGGCACGGGCATCGCCGGGAGGAGACTGGGGGGCATGGACAGCACTTGCGGAACACAGACATCACTAGGGAGCATTGGAGGGAACACACCATTGGGGGTGACACACAGCACTGAGAACTGCACACAGTGTCGAACAGCGGGCACACAGCATCGGAGAGCGGGTGCAGGGCACAGGCATCACTAGTGAGGCACAAGACATCACTATGGGGGCACAGGACATTACTGGGAAGAGACTGTGGGCATGGACAGCACTTGCAGAGCACATACATCACTAGGGGGCACAGCATTGGAGTGAACACAACGCTGGGGGTGACACACAGTACTCAGAGCTGCACACAGCATTGGAGGAGACAGACAGCACCGGAGAGCAGGCGCTGGGCACAGACATCACTACGGGGGTCACAGGCATCATTAGGGGTGGCACACAGGACTGAGCAGCCATAGGCATCAGTAGCAGGGCACAGACCTCAATGTGGGGCAGAGGACATCACTTTGGGGGGCACAGGCATCACTATAGGGGGCACAGCCATCACTGAGGGGAGACTGGGGTATGGATAGCACTTGCGGAGCACTGAAATCACAGCACTCGGAGCTGTACACAGCGCCAGAGAACGGGCACAGGGCACACAGCGCTGGGGACCGTGTACACACCGCCAGAGAGCGGGTGCAGGGCACACAGCGCCGGAGACTGAGTATACAGCAAGGGAAAGCAGGCGGCCGAGCACACACCGCTGTAAGTAGGAAGTGGTGAAGCTGCTGTGGGCCGGAAGCGCAGAGCGCTAAACCCGCCAACAAAGTAAGTCCAGAGCACTCTGGCACTGGCCAGTGGGAGAGCTCAGTGGTACGCTCAAACAGTGCATGTAGGGATTTAAAGGGCCGGCGGCTAGCAAGACTGCGGCGGGGGCTCGAGCACTGCCCGAGGGTTGTATGAAAAGTCATGGTGGGCCGCATGTGGCCCGCGGGCCGAACGTTCCCCATCCCTGGCCTAGAGGAAGATACTTTGGGGCGTAATATGTGTAAAATTGGGCAGACTTAAAAATAAATAATATTGGCACAATTCGTAAGTTGTAATCACGCGTTAGAACAGATCCCACAGAGATGATTTCTGCCTGATACGTTTTTTTTAAATTGGAGTCGATGTAGGACGGATATTAACGGATTACTATTTATCTTCCATTTGTAACGGATCCGTCATAAATGCAAGAATAAATGAAGACTAAATAGCAATCCGTTAACGGATCCATTCTCCATGGATTCCCATATTTAAAAACCGGATCCGGCAGACATCGGTTATTTAAAAATGAACAAAAAGTTGTATTTGCAGAACTTTTTCCCAACGGATCTCTATAGGATCCGTTCTAATGTATGATTACTGGACGTGTGATCTTAGCCTTACACAATGCATGTCAATAAACACACTTGTACAATTGCCATTGTCTGCATTTACGAATCAGCAAGAGCTATAGAGGTGGGTGGCAGTGACGTTTTATTGAACATCCTGTACTAATAGGCCCTTCCCTTTTCAAATGCTATTACAGTTTAGAAATTGTCATAAAACCCGGGAAGTAGGTGAAATAATAAAAGAAAACAGTAATAATTGGTGCTAAATCTTTTTCAGTATTTGAGTCCATGTTTTTTTTTCTATACCTCCTGTTCCTCCATCCGTGATGAATTTGCGTATTGCACAATTGCAGTCACATGACCACCATTCCCGACTCACAAATCGGCAAATCCTTGAGGTGCACAGTGTGTGCGCTGAGAGGATTAAGTTTGCAGACACTGGAGACTTAATTTTAGACTGGACCACCCGTTTAATGTCCTTGACATATTTCCCATTCTACTGTGCCAGTCAGATGTTTCGCTTGTTACTTTCTGAACCTCTGTTAGCATAGTTAGCGATAGAAACTGCAGTTGGAATCTCTTCTCCCCATCTACAATTTGTAAATCTTCAGTACCTCTCTGTAGTAACAAAGAGCCTGTCGAGAAGATTAACACCTCAAACTAAGGCATTGTCACGGGTGTGTCACTGTTGAAAGTCCTGTGGTGTCCAGCTGTAGAAGGTCGCAGCATTTGACTATTGAAACTGCTCCTATTCTTCCTGCTGTGGTGTAAATTATATCCTATGTATCATCCCTGCTTGGGGTTCATTCCTTTCCTTTTAGGACCCTGCGGATAGCCTCACCTTTAAGCTGTTAATCATTATCAATTCCCTTGTGTACTTAAATACCCACATTTCCCCTTGGTGTTGGCTGGTGATAGTTATATACCCTTAAAGCCACTTCACACATAACGAGATCGCTAATGACATCGTTGCTACGTCACAGTTTCTGTGACGAAACAATGACTTCACCAGCGATCTCGTTATGTTTGACACGTACTAATGATCCGCCCCCTGCTGTGAGATCATTGGTCGTTGCTGAATGTTCTGGGCCATTTTTTGCTCGTTGAAGTCCTGCTGGGCAGGATGGATCTGTATCTTTGACACCTACCATTGATGTCGTTAACGACCTAGATGAATTAAAGTGTGACACGTAGGTGTGTAGGTGCGTCACCTTTTCCGCGCCCCCTCTGCACCAATTGGTTGGTGCTGAGAACAGTAAGCAAACACTTGGGAACGAAGGAGGGATGAAGCTTTGATCCGAAAAGCAAACAAGCAACCAGGAACAAAGTACGAATGAATCCGGGTGGAGTCGCAGGTTCTATCCTCAAAGCAAGGCTCAAAAAGGGACAAAGGATGAAGCGATACAAAGTTGCCTTCTAGGCCGGCCGCCTAATCAGAACGCAGTATTTGCCACCAATCGGAGCGGAGGGGAGTGAAAAAGCATATGCATGCCTACGTAGCTTACAACATGAAACACTACGCCCCTATTCGAGGTCGGAATCGTTACATAGCTGCTGTGTGACAAGGTCCCAACGACCAACGAGATCGTTATACAGGTCGCTGCATCGTTACTAAAGTCGTTGAGAAAATGACTGTGACATCTCACCAACGATTTAACAACAATCCGGAAACTGATGTAGTAACAATCACGTTAACTATCTCGTTATGTGTGACTGGACCTATACAGATTTTGGATGCAAGCAGTCTGCTTGTATTAATCTGAAGAAACGCTTTTTCTTGTACCTCTCCCAGAGTTATCCTGGAGATAAGTTGTTTGTATGCTTTCCCCCTGTGTGTTTTCCTTGCGTGTTCTTTAGTACTTAGTGGGGTTGACTAAGCGCTCATCCCATCCGTTCCCTAATTAGGGCCCAGTTCACGGTCGGCCAGGGCCAGGTATCCTGCTTGTTGCATAAGTCTGGAACCTATCTAGGGTGGTCATGGAAGCCAAGGGCCAGCAGAAAGTTTCATCAGGGGATCACATTCTTCCCCTTCCCTAGACACAGGGTTTCCCTTCTGTCACCGTATATGTGGTATATCTCCATACTTCGCGTGACAGGCTTAAACTCTAGAAGACCTCTGAAGGTGTCCTGTGGTATCCGACCCCAAAATTCTTTGTATGATGGCACCTCCATAAATCAGGCTTGGTTTTCCCATGACATCCCACAGCTGCTCAGAGGAATTTGCCATCAAGTCAACACTTTGAAGTCTTTGTTACTTTTTGAAGTGTGGCATTTTGGTTATTCTTCCTAGAGGCCACTGACATTAAGATTCGCAAACTCTCTTCCCATAATGGTTCCTGGCATTTTCTCGGTACTGAATGCACACGCACCCAGCCATCCATATGATATAAGAAAAAAATGTGATTCTTCAGGCCAACTTCTCGTTCCGGTGTTCTTGCTCATGTGCCCCTTAGAGGCACATTTATTGGCCCTCTGGCCATACATTGCAAGCCTAGACGTACCGTGTGTTCTACTACCATGGCAAACAGTATCTTTTTCAGCAGTTTGTGCTACAATAACTCATTTGTGGTACCGGAGTAAATGGGACAGCCTTGACTTTTTGTTGCTACTTCATCTTTATTCGGAACAATCCACCAAAACTGCTTTTTTGGAGATGCTGTGACCAAGCCATTATCTCGCCATCACAATTTGGCCCCTCTTCGGCTCGGGTCACACAACCACATTTTCTCTCATCTGAAAAAAATTGGCCCATCAGAGTGAGATCCCTGCCATTTTTTTCCTGAGACTTAGAAAAAATCGGACATGTACATGACTCTATTGAATAACATTGGTCCATGTGTGATCCGAAGTTTTTTTCAGATCATACTCTGACCAAAACCACAATTGTGTGGCTCTAGCCTTAGGGTTGCTCAAATCCTTACACTTGCCCCTTTTTCCTGCTCCCAACACAATCGTTGAGAACCGATTGCCCAATATACCCAACCCCTTGAGCTGCCATACTCAAAAGATAACCAATTGAATTCACAACTTGTCAGTGATATTAACGCTATTCTTGATCAGTATACCATAAGTGAGTACACCCCTCACATTTTTTGGAAATATTTTATTGTATCTTTTCATGGGACAACACTGAAGATCTGACACTTTGATACAGTGTAGTCAGTGTGCAGCTTGTATAACAGTGTAAATTTGGTGTGCCCTCTAAATAACTCTACACACAGCCATTAAGGTCTAAACCACTGGCAACAAAAGTGAGTACACCCCTAAGCGAAAGTGGCCAAGTTGTGCTCAGACTGTCAATATTTTGTGTGGCCACCATTATTTTCGAGCACTGCCCTAACTCTCTTGGGCATGGAGGGTCAGAGTTTCACAGGAGCCGCTGGATCCTCATCTATCCTTCATGATGACATCACAGAGTTGGTGGATGCGATAGACCTTGCGCTCCTTCACCTTCCATTTGAGGAGGCCCCACAGATGGTCAATAAGGTTTAGGTCTGGAGACATTCTTGGCCAGTCCAGTACCTTTACCTTAAATTTCTTTAGTAAGGCATTGGTCATCTTGGCGGTATTTTTGGGGCAATTATCATGTTGGAATACTGCCCTGCTGCCCAGTTTCCGATGGAAGGTGATCATGCTCTGCTTCATTATGTCACAGTACACGTTGGCATTCATGGTTCCCTCAATGAACTATAGCTACCCCAGCCGACAATACTCATGCAGCCCCAAACCATGACACTTCCACCACCATGCTTGACTGTAGGCAAGTTACACTTGTTTTGTACATCTCACCTGGATGATGCCACACAGACTTGACACTATCTGAACCAAATAAATTTATTTTGTTCACCTCAAACCACAGGACATGGTTCCAGTAATGCATGTCCTTTGTCTGCTTGTCTTCAACAAACTATTTGCAGGCTTTCTTGTGCATCTTATTTAGAAGAGGATTCCTTTGGGGACAACAGCCATGCAGACCTGTTTGATGCAGTGTGTGGCGTATGGTCTGATTCACCCCACCCCCGTAACCCAACCCCCGTAACATCATCTGTGGTGATGCTAACATGTCTATTTTGATACGACAACTTCTAGATATAACACTGAGCACGTGCACTCAACTTCTTTGGTCAACCATGTCCTTGTTCTCAGTGGAACCTGTCTTGTTAAACCACTCTATGGTCTTGGCCACCATGCTGTAGCTTAGATTCTGGGTGTTGACAATCTTCTTCTAAGGTCATCTTTATGTTGAGCAACATTTATTTTTTCTGGTCCTCAGAGAATTCTTTGCCATAAGGCGCCATGTTGAACGTCCAGTGACCAGTATGAGACAGTGTGTGTGAGAGAACACCAAATGTAACACACCTGCTCCCAATTCACACTTGAGACCTTGTAACACTAATGAGTCACAGATCGGGGAGGGAAAATGGCTAATTGGGCATAAATTGGCCAATTTCACTTAGGGGTGTACTCACTTTTCTTGCCAGCGGTTTAGACATTAATGGCTGTGTGTTGAGTTATTTAGAGGACACCAAATTTACACTGTTATACAAGCTGTACACTGACTACTGTACATTGTATCACAGTGTCATATCTTCAGTGTTGTCCCATGAAAAGATAAAATATTTATGAAAATGTGAGGGGTGTACTCACTTTTGTGATATACTATGTAACAGAATGTCCCTCCCCCGCATTTGCTCATGGTGTAATAGTCTGTCTCTCCTTGACTGTCCTGTACCTACTACTGGTGGGGGATTGTTTGTTCTTCTCAGCATGGGACTTCTCCAATCCACAACTTGGTAAACAGAACAGAGCCAGGACATCTAGAATCCTTTCATGTATCAAATGTCCAGGGGGAGGTGGACCCTTCTGCCCACCTAAGGGGCTGATCCCAGGAGAAAAGAACAATGAGACCCATGTTAGGTTAGTTAGTTGGATCTTGGCTGGAGAAGGACTAGGATCTATAGCTGAGGCTGGATCCTAGAGCCTGTGTATGGACTGTCACAGATTGGAGATCAGTGGCCACGTGGGATTGTGTTTTGTTGTTGCCATATTTTCCCTGGCATCGAAATACCGGGAGGCGCCCCCGGATTTGTTGTTTTGTTGTGGACTCCATGCAAACTTTAAGGATTTATATTCATGTTTGGTGCTTTATCTTTGTGGTTCCAATAAAGCCCTTTGGATTGTTACTTGGCCTAGCGTCCCTTACTGCTCTGTCGCATACCCCGTCACATACTATATATACCTATATATAGCAGTCAACTGTGTCCTGAGCTATAGAATTTTCCCCCTCGAAATCTAATCAGGTGGCAAAACCTGAAAAGAACAGCAGGGAAGATCACCGGCGTAATGTGCAGCACCAAGGTCTGCAACAAAGCAAGCGTCCCCATTCACGAAAAAAAAAAAAATTAAATACATGTCGCGCATTAGACAAGTTTCTATGTGAGAAATGACCTTTTCTTTTTTCCCTGACTATTTTCTAAAGGTCAGGCGAAACTTGATGAAATTTTTATGCGGTGAAAAAGCTTCAGCGGATGAATGTTTAATGAGGAGGTGGCAGAACTCGAGAATCTCTGTTTGAACTGTTCAAATGGTGTAAAGGAGAAGATGCAGCGATTACATAACAGGAAGAAAAGGCTTTATTTGGTACATTTAAATTCGGAAATTTTTTAATTTTTTTTTTATTCTTCACTTTATTTTGCTTTAAGTAGCAACAAAGCATGTCTGACCGTGAAGGAAACGCTTCCCGTATGGTTCAGGTAGAGCATTTGTTTTCAAGTCTAACAATGCGGAGCTCTACAGGGGTCTTGGGGGGTAACTGTGTATTCTCTTCTTACTTCTAAAAGTTTTTCACGAATCTCTACTTGGAAAAAGAAACAAAGGAAAACTAGATAGAAAAGTACAATATTGTCTGTTAGTCAGTCTTCTGAGAATTGCGTACGAAACCAGAGAAGAAGTGGAGGATTTGCTTTGGGCATCAACCAGACTGCTTCTTCATGGCCTAAACTAACCTCAAAATGGTCTTCTTATAAGCTTTTTTTTTTTTTTTTTTAAATATATATGTGTGTATATATATATATATATATATGTGTGTATATATATATATGTGTGTATATATATATATGTGTGTATATATATATGTGTGTATATATATATATGTGTGTATGTATATACATGTATATATGTGTATATATGTGTATATATATATGTAAATATATGTGTATATATATGTATGTGTGTATATATATGTATATGTATATCTTCCAACAGTCTTGAAGGAGTTCCCAGAGATGCTTAGCACTTGTTGGCCCTTTTGCCTTCACTCTGCGGTCCAGCTCACCCCAAACCATTTCGATTGGGTTCAGGTCTGGTGACTGTGGAGGCCAGGTCATCTGGCGTAGCACCCCATCACTCTCCTTCTTAGTCAAATAGCCCTTAATCAGCCTGGAGATGTGTTTGGGGTCATTGTCCTGTTGAAAAATAAATGATGGTCCAACTAAACGCAAACAGGATGGAATAGCTTGCCGCTGCAAGATGCTGTGGTAGCCATGCTGGTTTAGTATGCCTTCAGTTTTGAATAAATCCCCAACAGTGTCACCAGCAAAGCGCCCCCACACCATCACACCTCCTCCTCCGTGCTTCACGGGGGGAACCAGCCATGTAGAGTCCATCCGTTCACCTTTTCTACAAAGACACGGTGGTTGGATCCAAAGATCTCAAATTTAGACTCATCAGACAAAACACAGATTTCCACTGGTCTAATGTCCATTCCTTGTGTTCTTTAGCCCAAACAAGTCTCTTCTGCTTGTTGCCTGTCCGTAGCAGTGGCTTCCTAGCAGCTATTTTACCATGAAGGCCTGCGCACAAAGTCACCTCTTAATAGGTGTGTCCAAACTTTTGTTCTGTACTGCATATATATATTAATAAGTGTCATTTCTTCCTTTCTGTTTTTGCCAATTCACTTTCAGCTTAACTTCGTAGACCAGGAAAAAGTCAGCAGAGTCATCTCATTTTTTGTGACCTCATTTTTGTCTTCTACATGTTTGTTTTTAAATAATTACTCAATAAAATATATTTTTAATTATCCGGATCGTTCATTCATGGTTCTTTATAGGCTTTGTCATTGTAATTAGTGTGTGGGAGAGTTAATGATGCCTGTACACTGTATATACCAGTGTTTCCCAAACTCCAGTCCTCACGGCCCCCAACAAGTCATGTTTTCAGGATTTTCTTACTATTGAAGAGGTGATGGAATCGTTATTAAGGCATCACGTGTGCTATATTAAGGAAATCCTGAAAACATGACCTGTTGGGGGTCGTGAGGACTGGAGTTTGGGAACCACTGGTATATACTGATAGGGTTTTATGCAGCTTTTTTGTCTCTGGGAAAGGACACAGGAGATTTTAGACTTTTTTGATTTCAGACATGTATGACATAACTGATGATAAATTGAAGTAAGACCTCTAAGTTGCCAACATGCCTCTGATGTCTCATGCCCGCTGTGTGTGTGGAGAAGCTGATAGTGGGCTGCGTATGTATGACCACAAGACAAGGTTAAAGGGGTTGTTCGGTCTTCTGATTAAGTCTGTAGTCCTTTTTGAATCCTTACCACAGTTGCACCACTCGTCCAAATTCTTCACTATTGCCTGTGAAAAAGGGCAATAATGTGACGGCAAGCATGCAATTAGCATTGAATTGAGCGAGGCCAAACATGTCTATTTGGGACAGTGATGGTCAACCTTTTGAGCTTGGTGTGTCAAAATTTGTAAAAAAAAAAAAAAAAAAAAATAATCATCTACTCTCCCCCTCCCCCAGCAGTCATCTCCTCTTGCCCTCCACCCATCAGTCATATACTGTGTAGCAGGGTGGATTTGATTTAAATCTAACTGATTTAAATCACGATTTAAATCACTAGTCAGTAAGACTTGATTTAAATCAGTGATTTAAATCAAAGTTTCTACCTAAACTAGTTCTTGCTACTTTAACATGCAAGTAGATGAAGATTTTTAGTATCACTTTTTATATTACTTTTTTCTCCCCAGTTTAATGGGTTAATCATTCATATTTGGACACCTGTTCTGTTGTACTCATTCGCGCCACCAGGCCTTGCATCTCTTTGTTGCATCGTTTGCATTTTGCACGCATGCCTGCCTTACCGATAGGCGAAGGAGCTTCATTAAAATATTCCCAAACTGGGTCTCTTTTACGGCCTGCTGCCATTATAAGGAAAGAATGTAATAAACCTCAGATCATACACACAAACAGATCCAGACTTGTCTGTCTGTGGCTATGCTGCAGTATTGTGCTCAAAGTTTCACTTTCATTTTCTTGTCTGCTTGCCCTTCCTCCTCCTCACACTTAGATTCACATTCTTCTTGTGTTGTGCAGATCTATTCCACTCCAATCATTCAGAAACATATTGTCGAACTTCTTGGACTTGGCACTGAAGGGGTTGATTCTGTATTCATAGGTTTGTAGAACAATAGGATTAAGGTCTTTTTCTCAACTCTGTTCATGTTGTAATATTTTTGCCGTGAAGAAGAGGCTGGGACCTCTGCGAAGTCAAATTCAGTTTTGAGAACTGCGTAAGTAAAGCGAGCGTCTGTGATAATATAGGAGAGAAACTGCCCACTAATCCTACAGAAACCTCTGGAAGAGCATGGCATTGTGAATGTTACACATATACAGCCTTTATTCTACTGAGTTAAACACCTCACCTTTATCTCATGATGGAAGAACCTTTGGATGGTAAAATATTTTCCTCAAAAAGCAGTTTATTGAGAAAAATCCGATTCAAATCAAAAGAATCCGATTTAAATCAAAAAAATCCGATTTTTTTGATTTTTTTTAAAAAAACATTGATTTTTAGCCACCCTGCTGTGTAGTAATATTCCCATCCTTGCCCCCTGTAGTAATGCGCCCATCCTTGTCCCCTGTAGTAATGTAACAATCCTTGTCCCCTGTAGTAATGTGCCCATCTTGTTCTCATCCTGTAGTAATGTGCCCATCTTGTTTTCATGTGCCCATCTTGTCTTCATCTTGTAGTAATGTGTCCCTCCTTGTCCTCATCCTTTAGTAATGTGTTCATCCTTGTCCTCATCTTGTAGTAATGTGCCCACCCTTGTCCTCATCTTGTAGTAACGTGCCCTACCTTGGACATGCAGCTCTAGTTACATAGTTACTTAGGTTGAAAAAAAGACCTAGGTCCATCTAGTTCAACCTTCCTCCACCAGTTCTACATTTGGTCACTAAGTAATTTATAACCAACAATGTTGTGTGTACTGAGGAAATCATCCAGCCCTTTTATAAAATCTGTTATAGTGTCTGCCATTACTACCTCTTGTGGTCGGCATTCCACAGTCTGACTGTAAAGAACCCTTTCCTATTTAGCTGCCGGAATCGCTTTTCTTCCACTCGCAGTGAGTGCCCCCTGGTCCTTAGTATTGTCTTTGGAAGGAATAAGTCATGTGCCAGTCCTTTATATTGACCACACATGTATTTATACATATAAATGAGATCTCCTCTGAGACATCTTTTTTCTAAGCTAAACATATCTAACTTTTCCAGCCTCTCATCATATGTGAGGCCTTCCATTCCTTGTAGTAGTCTAGTTAAATCACTGGTGGCTTCGGCTTGGGATGCGGACGCCAGCCGCAAAAATGGCTCGGCATGTCATAGGGTAGCCATCACTGAGTCGAGATGTGATCAGAAGTATGCAAATCACATTCTTGTGGTCACCTGATTGTCCGCTCTCGCGGCAATACTGAAGAATCCTGACATTGTGCGTTCGCACACTAGAAGGATCCATACGTCTGCAGTAACATAGAGTGGGCAGTGAGGTAGCCCTACTCTTATGTGAGCTATGATACAGGCATTCATTCATAACCTCTGGATATACCCAAAATATGTGATATGAAAATACCTTATCTATTGAAAATGTTGGTGATCCGTCTTACTTTGGAAATGGTATGCTTCCAATATGGATGCCCTACAACATCGTTACAACATATAGCCTAGAGGCGTACAGACTACTAACCCGAACTTTGTAGCTACTGATTCTTCCTTCACCGGGCTTCTCTGGCATCCGGAACAGCTGTACACACAGGCAGGTGCGGAGCAGTGACCGGAGCCCGGTAGTGGTGGTTGTGGCTTTTTTCTGTTGTGGCAAGGATAATGGAAAAGTTCCGAGCCAACAGACAGTAACATGACCGGAGCTTGACTACCTCTGCTGGTCATTTGGTCTAGTGATCGATGGTCCCAGCAGTCACACCTGCACTAATATATCGAAGCCTTAGTGGTGTTTGTTTTTTCTCCATCGTGAGACACCACCTATGTATTGCAAAGAAATACCAAGGTTTCCTATGATGTACATTGTAAACCTAACTAAACTTAGACCTCTTGGCCAAAAAAAGCTTGTGTATCTTATAGTTGGGCTCATTTTAAAGGATCTGCTGGGGAGAGATAGTGGTTAAGTAACATGTTATCTAGTGACAGCGGAAGCCTTGCTGTGAATGTTCATATTTTGTGTTTCTACACCCCATCCAGCGAAAAAAAACCCAAAATGCTAGCGACTGTTATGAGACCGTAAGTGACTGAGTGCCGGCATCATACTCGTTTATGACGTTTAGTTTGTTTAGCCATGTAATTTATTAATCTTACTTGTTTATTGGGTTGAGGTAATTATTAACGCTTAAGACCCCGTTACACCCAGCAATATTGCTTGCGAGCGTACTTTTCCCCCGTCGTTTGTGCGTCACAGGCAAATCGCTGCCCGTGGCGCACAATATTGTCAGGAGCCGTCACATGGACTTACCTGCCTAGCGACGTCACTGTTGCCGGTGAACCGCCTCCTTTCTAAGGGGGCAGTTCGTGCGGCGTCGCTAAGCGGCCGCCCAATAGAGGCGGAGGGGCGGAGATAAGCGGGCCGAACATCCCGCCCACCTCTTTCCTTCCTCATTGCCGGCGGCCGCTGATAAGCTGTAGTTCGTACCTCCTGAGGTGTCACACAGTGATGTGTGCTTGCTCGGGAACAACGAACAACCTGCTTCCTCAACAATCAACTATTTTTTTTTTAAAAGGAACGACATGTCAATGATGGACGATAAGGTGAGTGTTTTCCATTGTTAACGGTCGCTCGTTGGTGTCACACGCAACGACGTCGCTAACTATGCCGGATGTGCGTCACGGAATCCATTACCCCGGCGATATATCGTTAGATATGTCGTTGCGTGTGACGGGGCCTTCAATTCAAAATTGTGTTTTTTGTTGCACCATCAGAGAAAGTGAATTTAATCTAATAGAGACTCTCAAAATCTATGCCATATTTTTACGATTGGGCCTCTATTCTACCGTAGCAAGACGTCCTCCGGGTATGTGCAAACAGTGTCTTTTTCAGGTGGTTTCTGCCTGGGATCCTCCTGAAGGAGCAACTACAACACCGCCCAAAGGCATGAACATGATGCCCAGCAGTTTCAAAACGACAATGCTGTGCAAATATTCAGCGGTTAAAAGAGGTAGTATATTGATTTTCCTGGCTTCTCCCACTAGTTATAATTTAAATAGAAATAGATGAAGACTCTTGCTGCAAATCCGCCACAAAATCATTGGCAGGATCGTCGGCAAAGTAGCTTCAGGAAAATCCACCAACTTTGTCCTGAAACTGCTTTGCCTAGGAAAACCTCGGCAGTCTCAGTGGTCCTTTTAAAAGGAACCTGTCACCAGATTTGGCGACTATAAGCTGCGGCCACCACCAGTGGGCTCTTATATACAGCATTCTAACATGCTGTATATAAGAGCCCAGGCCGCTCTGTGTAGAACAAGAAAATCACTTTATAATACTCGCCTAAATAGTCGGTTCGGTGCAGATGGGTCAGATGGGTGTCTCCGTTCTCTGGGTCCGGCGCCTCCTCTTTCGGCCTTCTTTGTGCTCCTTCTTCTGAAGCCGGCGCCTCCTCTTTTGGCCATCTTTGTGCTCCTTATTCTGAAGCCTGGGTGCATGATGCGTCCTACGTCATTTACACAGGCCCGCATTGAGGTCCTGCGCAGGCGCACTTTGATCTACCCTGAGCAGGGCAGATCAAAGCATTGTAGTGCGCCTGCGCAGTACCTCAATGTCGGCGCGTGTGCTTGACGTAGGACGCGTCCTGCACCCAGGCTTCAGAATAAGGAGCACAAAGATGGCCGAAAGAGGAGGCGCCGCACCCGGAGAACGGAGACACCCATCTTCACATTACCGACCGTTTAGGTAAGTGTTATAGAGTCATTTTTACGTCCTACACAGCAGCTACGGCTCTTATATACAGCATGTTAGAATGCTGTATATAAGAGCCCAGTGGTGGTGGTCGCAGCTTATAGGCCCCAAATTTGGTGACAGGTTCCCTTTAAAGGCGTCCTATGTACATACCCTCACTCTGTTTAGGACTTTTTTGAATGTCCTTGTATTTCATCAGTGTTTTCCATGGACAATGTATTTTATAGAGATGTGTACGAGTCTATTTTTTTTCTGGACTGATAGTCCACATTTAAAGGAAGAATAGGGACATTTTCTATTTTACCCCGATTTGCTGACCATACTCACTAGTGCTGTTCGGCTTTTCTAGATCTGTTGGTAACAGACCCCATGGGAATCCTTCATCCTTTTTTTATTTTCTTAATTAAAAATAATCGCGGGCAGCATGAATCAGAGCCTAGTTACATTATTTCTCTCTGTAACGTTTGAGCACTTCGGAGTTTAAGGGGAAAACTTTTCTTCTTGTGGAGACTGACAAACCAATCTTTCTGCCAGTGAGGAGTCATCTCATACTCCAGCTCACTTTTTTGTTTTTATGTAGTTTTTTTGTATTCAGTACAAATGGGGTGTGGCCCTCCCTCTTGGTGAGCTGGGCATTTCATTCTGTGCATCCCCCTGACTGTGTGTGTCCTGTTGGGACCCGGTCACTCTCAGCCCTTAGCCATATTGAGGCCTATTTTAGACCCATGGTAAGGTTTTAATATTAGAGAGTGTAGGTACTATCCCAACTGGGGTACACCTTGACGTTGGTGGGAAAGCTTTATGCTTTTTTTGATCAAAAAACAGTGTTTACTAAGTACCCTATGTTTATATAAACACTATAAAAGCACTATGCTTTTATTTAGTTACAGCAGGGTATGTTTTCACCATTTTTTTTTTTCCCTTGGTTTCTCTTTGTCTTATGGCCAGTGTGAACATGAGCTCACAAGCTCCATGTGTATCATCTCATACTCCAGCTCACTTTTTTGTTTTTTTTCAGTGAGGAGTCTTGTAGCTGCAATGCTCCTCTGGGAAATATTCAGATTGTCTCTTCAGGGAGGATGGACACTAACTCTAGCGCCACCTATTGGAGGTAGCGATCCTAAAAGTCAAAAATGACCCTTTAACGAGCCTTTTCATATGACTTAGGAATTATGCCATTATTCCCCATTAATGCTTCTCATATAGCCAGATCAGATCTTGTACTTTGCACTGACGAGGGGCAATCACCCCGAAACACCATGTCTGCAAATTGAGGTTCTGATCTGGCATAAATCCTAAGTCATATCAAAAGGCTCATTAAAGTGCCACTTTTGACTTTTAGGATTGCTACTTCCAATAGTGGGCACTTCGTAGAAAACATTGTTCAAAGATCAAACAGAGAACCATCACCACTCTAGTTGATTGACAGCGCTCTCCCATCGGTTTACTTGGGAAGAGACCTGTTAATCACCTGTTAGGGTACGAGGGGAAAGCTGGGAACAGCGCCAGACTAGTCCTGTGTCTCCCTATGGTCCTTGGCTGGTCCTTGAACCCATACTGTCTCTGAAACTTCAGAACATTTTAGAGAAATACATACCCGGTTGCAAACGTGCAGCCAGGCTCCGATTCTTCTTGACTGTGATTTTGACACATGAATCAACTGACAGGTTCCCTTTTAACTTTTTTTTACCTTTAAGAAACGGCAATGACATAAAGATGGTAAAAAAAGGACACACAAAATGCATTGAAGCCAAGTTGCTGTCTGTTTTATACTGTTTGCTCGGAAAAGCTTAGGAAACCTCGCTGTTTTTTGTTTTTTTTGCTTGAGAAAAATTGATGACACTTCGATGGTAAAATAGGCAAAGTGAGCAAAAATGGATAAGACTCCCATCCGGCACAGACTAAGGCCTTAGGGCACATCCAGAGAATCACAGTCACGCAAATATGACCTTAAAGAGTATTAATGCTCCTGGAGAAGTGATCTGATTTATTACTGCCTTTCTCCCCCAATCCAGTTTGCTTTGATTGTTCTATCCTGTATAGGGTGTGTGTGGTTATGTATATATATATTAGTGTGTGTAATATATATTTATATATGTATGTGTATATATGTATGTATGTATGTATGTATGTATATATATATATATATATATATATATATAATATATATATATATATATATAAAAATTATACATGCTTACACACACACATACATACATATTATATATATATTATATATATATACATATATATATTATATAAATATATATATTATAAATATATATTTATATGTGTGTGTGCTTGTGTATACATGTATAATTTTTATATATACATATACAGTATATATATATATATATATATATATATATATATATATATATATATACTGTATATGTACATATAAAAGTTATATACACACACACATTATATACATATATATATATATATATATATATATATATATTATATATATATATATATATGCACACATTTAGTAGGTTTTGAAATGACAACTTTTTTTTTTGGGGGGGGGTTTAAACCTTTTGGTGTTTTGTTTTTTTTTTCCATTCTTGCTTGAAGTAGCTGTTCTTTTTGATGCTTTCATGCATAGATTTACCCCATATAATCTTACATTCCCAGTATTTTCTTGTCATTCGGCTCTTCCATATGCATTGCACTAAATCAATGGAAAAACAGTAGCTAGCTGTTCTGAGTGCTGCTCCCCCAGGACCTCCCCTGGTAATATCAATATCAGAAACCAAGTATCTTCCAAGTCACATATCAATATAAAATTAGCTGGTTCCTTTCCAGATGGGATTGGTTGCTGCTGTGAGGCTGAAAACTGAGCCTTTCCTTCCTTCCTTCCTTGTATTTAGGTTTTTGAATCATTGTTGGTGCCTGGCAAGAAGCCTTTTCTTAACCTTCATATATTTTTCTGTTGCGTTTGCAAACCTTTGACAAAACGGTAGCATTGCTTCTCTCCGAACACTGCAAATTGTGTGTCAAAGTATCAGTGCTGTATGTGCTTTTTTTTTTTTTTTTTTTTTTTTTTTTTTTTAAAGACATATTGATGAAAACTACACACTAGAAAAAAAAAACCATCCATATGTATGTAATTACATATAGGATCATATTGTGTGATGGCATTTTGTGAATTAGAATCATCTAGATATGGTTTGGCTTGCAAATTGATTGTTTATACAGGAGAATTTTGGAATACCCCATGCATGGCCGCTTGTTGGATCATATAAGAGGTACCACCATGGGGTCTGGTGAGGGGCATGCAGAAGCAGTTGTAAGGAGGTGGGTAGGCTGTCGCGTACCCCCCTGAAAACACCAGTCATGTTAATGTAATGTGAATTGTGATGTGTAATATTTAGATGGGTTTTCTGGACTAGAGTTAATGTTTGCTTGCACAATATCATTGCCATGTGAGGAACCTGTGTTCTGCCCAGGAGCAGGAGTGGACAGGGTAAGGTAGAGTTAATAGTTGGGACTTGCCCACAGTGGGAGGAGCTAGAGTGCAGGGGTAGAGACTGTTTTCCTGTTAGGATTGAGTAGTGGTTATTGGTCAGCTTTGGGTGTGTGTGTGACAAGAACAAGGGAGCAAGTGTCAGCAAGGGTACCTACAAGGGCGGCAGTTTTTTTTTTTTAAAGTAAACCTGTCCGGTCCAATATACACCCAGAACCACAAGAAATTCTGGGTGCATATTTCTAATCTTCATAACTGTCCCTGTATCTAGTAGCATAGATAGAGATCTTTAGAAAAAGTATTTCTAAAGATCCTTTATGATATGCTAATGAGCGCAGGGAGTCGTCACCAGGGCATTAATTCCCCCTGACTAGTCCGCCCTCCCACAGGGGCATGGAACATGCTATTAAATGCCTAGCGGCATTGACGGTGATGCATGTACCTGTGTCCGCTGTCACCGCCTCAGACACTTGGTTTAGGCTCAGTGCACATGATCAGAAGTCCTGGCACTTCCGGTCATGCGCACTAGACCTCTCTGAAGCCAGGACATGTACACTCGGCTTCATAGTGCGGTGATTTCTAATCATGCGCACTGACCCGGTGTCTGAGGCGGTGACAACGGACACTGGTATGAGCGTCACCACTGATGACACTGGGCATTGACCAGCATGTTAGCATGCTAGTATGCCCACAGGGGTGTGCTAAGAGGGTGAAGTAGTCAATTGTTTCTGTGTCTACTTTCTGCTTTTTTACAATCCCCTGCAATGCTTTATCACTACAGGGAATTTATATTGCAGCACTTCGCCTCACACCGTGCATACAGCATGGTGAGCGAGGCTCTCCGTAGCTCAGTAACCTGGGATTGTCATGGTGATGACGCAGTGTTACTATGGTATTTGGTCCCTGTGATCGCATTCCAGGTACTCGCTCGCCAGGGAGAGGTAAGCGATCCCTTTCCCTGCCTCCTGAATTCTGCCATCACACTGATCGCACCATTCAGGGTGATTAAACTGCCGGGAGTGGTGTGGGCACCGCTCCGAGCAGACAGTCGGGTCCTGACTGTAACATCAGCCAGAGACCTGGTGGCGATTGCGCGGGGTACAATGCCTGAACCCCCGCGATCCCCATGACTTAGGAAGCTGGAAAAAATGCAAGTGAAAAAATGCGCAAGCGCAATATAAAAAGCAATGTGGGCAGATAGCTTAATAATCTTTATTTCTATAGCGCCTACATATTCTGCAGCGCTTTACAATTTCAGAGGTTCCTTGCAGCCATGCACATTTTACACTAAAAAGCAGCGGCATGCGTCTTGGATGACAAGTCCAAAGGTGGTCCTTCGTAGATTATCCCCTCCTCAGTCCTTTTAACAGACAGTCTCTTCCCATACATACACATTGGCAGAGAGCTGTCAGTCTAGAGGAGTGGGGCGGGGTGAAGCTGCCGGAGATCCGCCTCTTGGACTAGATATCCAAGACTCATGGATTCCGGCTGCCTTTAAAGGTATGTTTATCTCTGATTTCAGAGTAATATATATACAACTGCTGTAACGTGGCCGGACTCTGATTCGTGCTGTCCGTGGTTCAGGCAGCAGGTTCCCTTTAAATACCGATCCTAAGTGAATAAACCTTTCTTCTTTGCTCGGGTTACTCGGGTCTTACAGTGAAGTCCATATAATCTTCTCCGCGTGCCGCCACGGACGAGTCCTGTAGTGTACCAATTTCAAGGGTTAATTGGGCTCTCTGTCAGAGGCGATTTCTCTGAATATAGATGAGACCTTTATTTCGGGGCCTAGGGCGGCAAGCAGAATCCAGCCGACCTTCATTAACTTTGATGGGACACATTAGTGAGTGACCTTTCCGCACAGTACGCGGGCTTTCATTTACAAGCTGATTTTAGAGCCTGACCAGCAATTGATCTTTCTGATTCGTTAAAACTTCACGGCTTTTTATTGAAACCTGTTTTTCAAAGCAGTCGGAAAGAATAACTCTGCACCGCGGCCCCCCGGGGCTTGAATGTCAGGAGGATCTAATGTGCGTCTTTGTTATTCCGGGTCGGCCTTAGCTTTTAGCATCAGGTCAGATCTTAATGATGGGAAGAGCAAAGTTTAATATGGGAAAGCTATCTGGAAAAAAATAAAAAATCTATGCAGATCTCCGGGCATAATGGGCAACGTGCCATTGCGTTTGTAGGGTTCCGACTTGAATTATCTCACATTATATAGCTGTTGTATCATAAAGGCCAAAATCCATAAAAAAAAAAAGAAATGTCCCATCAGAGATCGGCGTATGAGATCAGAAATCCCCTGCAATCAGCTGTGATCTGTATATGATTTAGGTTAAAGGGAACCCGTCAGTAGATTTGGGGCCTATAAGCTGTGGCCACCACCAGTGGGCTCTTGTACAGTGTGTCCACCCATATCCTGTCCGCCATTAACTTGAGAGCGGCGGCAGCTATAGGCATAGAAGTGGTGTCTAGGTATAGTAAAGTAGCCATGCGCTGCGCAATGAAACCCCCTATAGACACCACTTCTATGCCTATAGCTGACGCCGTTCTCTTGTTAATGGCGGTGGACATGATATGGGTGGACACACTGTATACAGTATTCTAACATGCTGTATATAAGAGCCCAGGCCGCTGTGTAGAACAAAAAAAATCACTTTAGGTAAGTATTATAAAGGGTCGCTACGGTGGATTTAGGTCACATGGGCATCTCCGTTCTCCGATATCGGCGCCTCCTCTTTCGGCCATCTTCGTTCTTCTTCTCTAGCCGCGGTGCATGACGCGTCCCATGTCATCCACACTCGTCGGCATTCAGGTCCTGAGCAGGGCAGATCAAAGTATTGTAGTGTGCCTGCGCGGGACCGGCGAGTGTGGATGATGAAGGGCGCGTCATGCACCGTGGCTTCCGAAGGAGGACGAAGATGGCCGAAAGAGGAGGCGCCAGCACCAGAGAACAGAGACACCCATCTGCACCGCACCGACCGTTTAGTGTAAGTATTATCAAGTGATTTTTACGTTCTACACAGCGGCCTAGGCTCTTATATACAGCATGTTAGAATACTGTATATAAGAGCCCACTGGTGGTGGCCGCAGCTTATAGGCCCCAAATCTACTGACCGGTTCCCTTTTAATGGCCCCTAATGTAATACATGAATAGGCCAAGCTTGCCAGAGCTGTGCTCATATGTACCTCTCCCTTCTTTTTTTTTTTGGGGAGGGTGGGGGGGGGTTAAAATAGACTCCTTTGTATCACATTCATATGCACTAAAAAGTCAGGGTTTGTTTTTTTTTTCATCAATTCCATTTAATACCCTTGTTTTGTGGACTAAGGTTTGATTCGGTGCCATGATTTTCCCAAATTTTCTTCCAGATGATTGTTTTGTTACATTAAGTTTCTATGGAAGTTAAAGGGGTTCTCAATTTTGGACAATCCTTATTTAACAAGCATCTGTCACCAGGTTTTTGCCACCTAATCTGAGAGCAGAATAATATAGTGGCAGAGATCCTGATTCCGGCGATGTCACTTACTGAGCTGCTTAGTGTAGATTTGCTAAAATCACTCTGTTTAATCATCATTCCAGGACTACTTGGCGTCCAGTATATTCATGAGCTCTGTATAAATGCTAGATCTGCCATAGAGAAAACAGTGATTTTATCAAAATGACAGCAAACAGCTCAGTAAGTGACACATCGCTGGAATCAGGATCTCTTTCCCTACATTATGCTGCTCTCAGATGGGGGAGCAAAAACCTGATGACCGATTCAGGAATCTGCTATTGAATATGATATAAGCATAATGTAGAGAGAGACCTTTATTCCAGGGATGTATCTCTTACTGGACTGCTTGGTGCAGTTTTAATAGAATTTGTGTTTTGTCTGATGTAGATGTAGTAGAGGAAAATCTTCTGGGCTGTGTATAATCCATCCCACAGCACGGATTGGT
>NC_134356.1:60962201-60972201 GCF_048569485.1 Anomaloglossus baeobatrachus
AAAAGAAAATACAAGTTATGAATCAGGCCCTGTATTCTTAAGGGGGACCTGTCATGTGAAAAAAACACTATTAACCTGCAGATATGGAGTTAATCTGCAGGATAATAGCATTTGGAACCTGCCCAGCACCTCTTGCTGGGAGGAAATTAACTTTATTCCTCCGGGTAGTGTTAGGGTAAGTTCACACGGTGCGTTTTTCGCTGCGGTTTTGTGCGTTTTTCGGGTGCGTTTTTGCTCAGAAAACTGCATGACTTTGCTTCCCCAGCAAAGTCTGAGTTTTCATTTTTGCTGTCTGCACACAGCGGTTTTTTTTTTAGCTGCATTTTTGTGGTGCCCACAAAAACGCAGCATGTCAATTATTTTTGCGTTTTTCACTGCGTTTTCCACCCATTGAGTTCAATAAGATGTTCAAAAACGCAATGAAAACAGAAAATTGCAAATATAGCTGCGTTTTAGTGTGTTTTTATTACTAAAACACAGCTATAAACGCAAGGGATGAGTAGTAAAGTGACATGTACAGGAAGAGGATTCCTTCTGTCAGTAAACACAGAAGCGTGAATCCTCCCGGTAAGTCTCGTATCGTAAGTCTCGCGGTGACGCTGGATTTTACCGCCAAATGACTGATTCCCCGGCGCTTGTAGTCAGTTCATTACAGCTGCAGACAGGCCGGGGTGATCTCCGGTGTTCAGGTGAGAGCACCGTAGATTAGCCCGGGATGTCTGCAGCTGTCATGAACTGAATCGCAAGCGCCGGGGAATCAGTCACTAGGCGCTCGCTGTACAGTCTCTGCTGCACGCAGGAGCTCAGGTGAGAGCTCCGGAGTGCAGTGCAGGTACCTGAATCCAGGCCTGGCATTACTGGAGATTCCTCCGGTAGCCAGTCCGACGCTGCACAGAAGTGTGTTTTGGGTTTTTTTTTGTTTTTTTTATTTGCACTGATGCATCAGCTGATTGTATAAAAGCAGTTTATACAATCAGCTGCTGTCTCATGTGATTCAGGCCTTGAACCTGACACATCATCTGATCGCTTTGCCTTCCAGCAAACCGATCAGATGATATTGGATCCGGATTGGACGGCGCGGGACCCTTGTCCCAGGATTACTGCGGAGGGGGGTTCTTTATTTCAATAAAGATGGAGTCACTAATTGTGTTGTGTTTTATTTCTAATAAAAATATTTTTCTGTATTGTGGGGTTTTTTTTTTTATCTTTACTAGAAATTCATGGTGGCCATGTCTAATATTAGTGTGACACCATGAATTTCGGGCTTGGGGCCAGCTGATAATACACAGCTAGCCCTAACCCCATTATTACACAGCGAGCCACCCGGCATCAGGGCAGCTGGAAGAGTTGGATACAGCGCCAGAAGATGGTGCTTCTATGAAAGCGCCATTTTCTGGGGTGGCTGCGGACTGCAATTCGCAGCGGGGGTGCCCAGAAAGCTTGGACACCCTGCATTCGGATTCCAATCCCCAGCTGCCTAGTTGTACCTGGCTGGACACACAAATTAAATGAAGCCCACGTCATTTTTTTTTTTTTTTTTTTAATTATTTCATGAAATAATTAAAAAAAAAAAAAAAAAAAAAAGGGCTTCTCTATATTTTTGGTTCCCAGCTGGGTACAAATAGGCAGCTGGGGGTTGGGGGCAGCCCGTACCTGCCTGCTGTACCCGGCTAGCATACAAAAATATGGCAAAGCCCACGTCGT
This sequence comes from Anomaloglossus baeobatrachus, assembly GCF_048569485.1. Taxonomy (NCBI): domain Eukaryota; kingdom Metazoa; phylum Chordata; class Amphibia; order Anura; family Aromobatidae; genus Anomaloglossus; species Anomaloglossus baeobatrachus. The sequence continues at coordinate 60,963,906 of NC_134356.1, forward strand.
TTTTTTTGTTTTGGGGGGGCAAAGAAATCCTGCATACAGTCCTGGAAGGAGGATGCTGAGCCTTGTTAGTTCGACAGCTGCTGTCTGCTCTCCTGCATACACTATTGGATGGAGTATGCTGAGCCTTGTAGGTCTGCTCCCCCCGACTCTCCCTCCAGCATGCAGTCCTGGATGGAGCATGCTGAGCCTTGTAGTTCTGCAGCTGGCTGCTCTCCTGCATACACTAGTAGAGAATGAAGAACATATGAAAGAAGGAAATTACATGACTTTTTTTTTTTTTTTCCCAACAATCTTTAATGGCAATGTTCACTGATAAAAATAAAACGCAGCAAAACGCGGTAAAAACGCATGCGTTTTTCATGCGTTTTTAAAAGACGCTGCGTTTCTGTGCGTTTTTAGCGCTAAAAAATACACAAAAACGCAGCGTCAAAAATTGCAGTGTGTGCACATAGCCTTAAGGTTTAAGTTATCGGGGAGGCATCTGCATGAATTCAGTCGCTGCTCTGTATCGAAAGTGGCGGCTTTAACCGCACCCCCCGCACTGACTGATAGCCAGATTTAATGCTGATAAATCCATGTGTAAGGGTACCTTCACACTTAGCGATGCAGCAGCGATCCGACCAGCGATCTGACCTGGTCAGGATCGCTGCTGCATCGCTACATGGTCGCTGGTGAGCTGTCAAACAGGCAGATCTCACCAGCGACCACTGAACAGCCCCCAGCCAGCAGCGACGTGCAAGCGACGCTGCGCTTGTACGGAGCCGCCGACTGGAAGCTGCGGAGACTGGTAACTAAGGTAAACATCGGGTATGGTTACCCGATGTTTACATTAGTTACCAGCGCTGTGTGCAGGGAGCAGGGAGCCGCGCACACTGAGCGCTGGCTCCTTGCTCTCCTAGCTGCTGTACACATCGGGTTAATTAACCCGATGTGTAATGCAGCTACATGTGCAGAGAGCAAGGAGCCGCGCACACTGCTTAGCGCTGGCTCCTTGCTCTCCTAGCTGCTATACACATCGGGTTAATTAACCCGATGTGTACAGCAGCTACATGTGCAGAGAGCCGGAGCCGGCAGCACAGGCAGCGTGAGAGCTGCGGAGGCTGGTAACTAAGGTAAATATCGGGTAACCACCTTGGTTACCCGATGTTTATCTTGGTTACAAGCTTACCTCAGCTGTCAGACGCCGGCTCCTGCTCTCTGCTCGCTTCATTTGTCGCTCTCTCGCTGTCACACACAGCGATGTGTGTGTCACAGCGGGAGAGCGGCTTTGAAGAAAACGAACCAGGGCTGTGTGTAACGAGCAGCGATCTCGCAGCAGGGGCCAGATCGCTGCTCAGTGTCACACACAGCGAGATCGCTAATGAGGTCACTGCTGCGTCACAAAAAGCGTGACTCAGCAGCGATCTCGGCAGCGAGCTCGCTGTGTGTGAAGCACCCCTTAATGAGCTGTTAAGATCTGAGGGTCAGGCATAGATCTTTGGTAGAATCTGCCTCTAGGGCCTGTTATAAATGAAAGGTAACATTACCAGTGTGAGATATGTAAATCAGCAGAGCAGACTATCAGTCATTACATGTCTCACACTGGTAATCCCCCATTTCATTTAACCTAAGCTGGTGTCACACATAACGACGACGACAACGACGTCGCTGCTACGTCACCATTTTCTGTGACGTTGCAGCGACGTCCCGTCGCTGTCGCTGTGTGTGACATCCAGCAACGACCTGGCCCCTGCTGTGAGGTCGCCGGTCGTTGCTGAATGTCCAGCTTCATTTTTTGGTCGTCACTCTCCCGCTGTGACACACACATCGCTGTGTGTGACAGCGAGAGAGCGACGAAATGAAGCGATCAGGAGCCGGCACTGGCAGCTGCGGTAAGCTGTAACCAGCGTAAACATCGGGTAACCAAGGGAAGACCTTTCCCTGGTTACCCGATGTTTACGCTGGTTACCAGCCTCCGCTCTTGCTGCCAGCGCCGGCTCCTGCACTGTGACATGTGGCTGCAGTACGCATCGGGTAATTAACCCGATGTATACTGTAGCAAGGAGCCAGCGCTAAGCAGTGCGCGCGGCTCCCTGCTCTCTGCACTGTGACATGTAGCTGCAGCACACATCGGGTTAATTAACCCGATGTGTGCTGCAGGAGAGCAAGGAGCCAGCGCTAAGCGCGGCTCCCTGCTCTCTGAACATGTAGCACAGCGACCTTATGATCGCTGCTTCTGCTGTGTTTGACAGCTAAGCAGCGATCATAACAGCGACTTACAAGGTCGCTGTTACGTCACCGAAAATGGTGACGTAACAGCGACGTCGTTGTCGCTGTCGTTTAGTGTGACACCAGCTCTAAGCTCTGGAGGCCGATTCTCAGAGATCAGTGTCCCGCCCATAGATCTTAACCGTCTATTACCATATTAAGAAAATCATGGATTTCTGTGGAATAAAACATCAGATTTCAGATATCAAGGTATCAATTTATTCAACTTTCTGTGACCTGAATGCCTCTATAAATGGCTTAAAGGGGTTAATCATACTTACACATTCTTTTTAAAATGAAAACCAGATGATCATATTGACCCAGCATAAGGCAGCCCTCAATCTTTCTAGACTTTGCAGTCTTGGCACCTCATAATGTGATGTGTTCATGCAACTGGAAAGGAGGAAGGAGATAAAAGGGGTGTTGTATCTGTCAGCGCCAAAGGGGAAATTATGTATTTACATGGAGCCCCTGAAAATCATAGATGTAATGGGTACTATAAAGCGAGGTTATGACCAGGAGCACCATCCTCTATTAAAAACGGCATTAATCTAAAAAAGTTGGGTCAGAAATGTATTAGTACAGGTCTGACCTCTGGGACCCCCTCCAGTTTTGAAAACATGTTCCCCTTGTGACTGGAGCAATAGTGTATACAGTGTGTCCACCCATATCCTGTTCACCGCCATTAACTTGAGAACGGCGGCAGCTATTGGCATAGAAGTGGTGTCTAGGTATAGTAAAGTAGCCATGCGCTATGCAATGAAACCACCTATAGCACCACCTGGTGGAAAATAACGGAGTTATCATTTTTATCTCGAAAACGGAACGAGATAGAGAAAAAAAATGAATTACAAAGTTGTAGTGCATCATCAATTCAATACGAATCGACACCTTGCATACAGAAATGCTATCATTAGAACGTCTAAAACTCACAAGGCTGCGGACGTGAAGCGATACCTCATGGAGACCTTCCTACAAGTCATTGGGTATGGTAGCTGTGTGGAGTGGCCTCCACGCTCACCTGACCTGACCCCATTGGACTTCTTTCTGTGAGGTCACATCAAACAGCAGGTGTATGCGACCCCTCCACCAACATTGCAGGACCTACGACGACGTATCACAGATGTGCAAACGTGTCACCTACCATATTGCACAACGTGCAGCAAGATACAGTATGCTGTGCAGAGTCCAGATGTCCATTGCAGCTGACGGGGGCCACTTTGAGCATCAAAGTTAAATGAGCGCCATATCGTGACCAGCATTCAATGTTTTGGGGGGGTCATGGGTTTCATATCATAGCATTTCTGTATGCAAGGTGTCGATTCGTATTGAATTGATGATGCCCTACAATTTTGTAATTCATTTTTTTCTCTATCTTGTTCTGTTTTCGAGATAAAAATGCTAACTCTGTTGTTTTCCACCAGGTGGCGCTATAGGTAATTTCATTGCGTAGCGCATGGCTACTTTACTATACCTAGACGCCACTTCTATGCCTATAGCTGCCGCCGTTCTCAAGTTAATGGCGGTGGACAGGATATGGGTGGAAACACTGTATACATGATCATGGCTTCATTTACTGGCTTTAGAAGCGGTGGTCACACATGCTTGCAAGTAGAGATGATGCCAATCGATTGACAGGACCCGGACCAGTGGCCATGTCAATAATCTGTGCCTGTCAGATCGGAAACACTGTGACCATCCTCTTACCTGATGCCATCTCGGGCTCCTCTGTTAATTAGCCGGCCTCGCTCAATATCATCGCTGCAATGTGACGGTTATGTGACAGTGTGCCAAGCCGGCTAATCAATACAAGAGCCGCGGATGTCAGGTGGTAGGAGGCAGCCTTCGAGGCTCCCGTCAGGCAGACACAGATCACTGGTGTGCCTACTGGACCGATTCGCACCACCTCTCGCTAACACTCCATGCACTTGGGATTTTGGAACGTGTGCTCTGGGAACATTTTGGCTTCCAAGTGATCAGACCCCTTCCGAACTTCTTCATCACCTTTCTCGTGAACTCTCTCATCCCCTACTAAATAGCTGTCGGCTGTACTTTGAATTTAAGAATCTTTTTGTCTATTATCACTTTGAATTTTCAGCATTTTCACCTCTTTCAGTAGCTGACTGAGAATGTGTTGGGTGCCAGCCTCATTCGTCGTCTTTATTTTTTTTTTTTTTACATGTAACACATTATAAAATTCCAGAAATCAGCAGCTCTGAGCGATCCGTCTCCCTGTACTTGTTAGCTTCTTTATTTATGGCCTGACAAGTCTATATATAGTAAAACCTTCTTTACAAAACACATGGAGGAGCGAGCAGTCATAAACCGCCAAGGTTTTATGTCAGGGGCGTAGGATTGAACTTTATTTTGTCTGTGTAAATCACTGTAAGAAGTTCATGAGCGATGGAAATATGATGGTGGCTGTAAGAGATCGGTCAGATTGTAAAAGGCAGCACTCAAATTTTTGGGGTTTTTTTTCTTCTAGGAATACAACTACACCAATTGCACATACCGGTTACTTTCTAATCTCCATTTTAAACTTCTTATGAAGCCAACATATTGTTTAGATTGTTTATATAGCGCCCATAGCCAATAACTCGCACACCAATCCCTATGTACCAGTGCGGTTTGCATAGAGTTTGTCACTAGAATTCTTTCCACTAAGCTAATATCAGAAAAAATATATATATTTCTTACTGAAAAATTAGTTGTTTTTGAAGAAACAAACCTTAACTTTTACTTTTTATTCAATTTAAGTTACAAGTGGTCTGTTAATGTCCCAGAGCACTTACCTGGTTTGCACCGCCCACAAAGCACTTGGAATCTAATTTGCATAAAGGATAAGTGTTAGGACTGCAGTGATGCGGATCAGGACCATGATCCGCCCATGCGATGTCCCGCAAGAGATGGCACAGGAGTGGGGTTAGACCTAGTTAGGATTGCGAAATTCAATGCAGTTCACCAGCCCAATATAGAAGAGATAGGGGGTGGTTTATTGATGATTACAGGAACACTTGCAAGCTAATTTGCATAAAGGATAAAAGTTAGGACTGCAGTGATGCAGATCAGGAGCATGGACGTACTACCCGTGTGATGCCCCGCAACAGATGGCACAGGAGTGGGGTTAGACCTGGTTAGGATTACACCATTCAATGCAATTCATCAGCCCAATATAGAAGGGATAGATAGTGGTTTATTGATGATTACTGGAACACTTGCAAGCTAATTTGCATAAAGAATAAAACTTATGATCGTAAGTAAACCTGTGACAAGAAAGTTCTGAAATGTTCTATAAAGAAATCTGGAAGCAGCTGTTCACTTTTCATTGTACATTATAGTTTGATCCTGAGGAAGGGGCCAGATCGCTCCGAAACGTGTAGATTAATAAACCTGTTAACTCTTCATCCGACTCATTGTTTTTGGTCACAGGGGCAGCACAGAGCAACCACTATCTACTTTATATCTTCTTAAAGGAAATCTATCAGTTGGATCAACCCTCCTAAGCCATCTATATGGGCATGTAGGTCATAGGAAGCTGAATAAAATGATACCTTGATAAATGTGTGGCGCCCCTGAGGCTTCAGTCGCCACAGAGGTACTGCACCTCATCCAGAGGTGTGGTATTATATTCCCGGATAAGGAGGAGGTCACAAACCGGTATACACAAACACAGGCACTCTCATCTAGCAACCATTGGACCGTGGTTAGGGCAAGTTGCACCTAGAATTCTTCTGCTAGGTCAGGCACAGACCCGAAGCCAGCCTGGGAGGTGGAGTCTAGTTAGTGAAAGCAGTCTGCAGAATGTGAGGCACTTGTAAGAGGACACGGAGGAGAGCGGTCCTGGGGACGAGGGCTGAATCAGCTCGTCTCGGGATCGTGAGCAAGAAAGGATCCTAGGGCCACGGGAAGTGCACCAAACACCTGTGGACTCTCTTCCACACCGACATACGAGTGTGGAGAGACTTGGTCACATAGGGGACCGGCCCCTCAACTAGTGGAGAACTGTAAGGCTAGTAAAATCTGAGGCTAAGGCTACTGCAAGTACTAAAGCCACATCCACACATATCCCGTGAAAAGGTGACCATATAGGGCCAAGGGACAGAGCTTCACGCCACCCAACAGGGTCCATGGACACTGGTTCGAGGCTCTGCGTGTGCAGGCGCAGGTCAGGCGGGAGAGGTCAGCGCAGGAGACGACCAGTAAAAGACACTGAAGGGTGTACCGGCGGGTTGTGCCTCCGAACTATCTGGGGATCATCTGGAGCCCATCACAGCAGAACTCAGCACTCTGAGGGTGGCCTCTGACTAGTCGTGGTAACCTGGAACTCTGAACTGTGAGTAAAGACCTTGGGACTGCATTCCTGTGTTGCCCAGTTATTCCCCGTGTCTACGGCCCTGCACCCCGCCATTGCTCCACAACACCATCTTCAGCCCTGGGGACTCTGCTCTACCTGTGGAGAGCTATTCCAACTCTGCTGCGTCACCACTGACCCCAGGGGAACCGAACGGCAGCGGCGGCACCTATCTTGCCGCATACCATAGGTGGCGTCACGACCTCTACCTTGTAAATATATTCCCCACGATCATCTGCCATTTAAACGACACCGCCGGGGACACGAAACCGGGCCCTGTCACCGTGACATCCTCAGAGCAGAAACAGAGCCGGACCGGTAATGAGTAACCCCCAGGGCCCGGTGTGGGCGTGTCAAATGCAATCCGATGTTTTATTCCAGAGAAATCTGTTTTTCATAATATGTAAATGAGCTGTTAAGATCTATGAACCGGACATAGATCTCCCTGAGAATCTGCCTCCAGAGCCAGTTTTCAATCAACGGAGACGTTACCAGTGTGAGACATGTAATGACAGACATTCTGCTCTCCTGATCTACATGTCTTACATTGGTAATACTTCCTTTTGTTTTAAATAATCTCTGGAGGCCGATTCTCAGGGAGAGCCATGTCTAGTCAATAGATCTTAACAGCTCATTTACATATTATGAAAACGTGGATTTCCCTCGCATGAGAAATCAGGTCGCAGCTATCAAAGTATCATTTTAGTCAACTTTTATTACCTACATGCCCATATGGACGTCTTAGGAGGGTTGATGCTACTAACAGGTTTCCTTTAAAGAGTAACTGTCATTTTAATTTTTATTGAATCAATTGTACACAGGAAATTAGACAACTTTATTTTAATACATTTTATTGAAGGAATTGGCTTGTTTTTCCACTTGGATTGTTCCTTCAATCTTAATTCATGAGTAAAATGTGTACTCGGTAAAGACTAATTTCCCCATTATTAGAAGGTGACAGTTAGTGCTTTTAAAATTCTATGGAGAGTGAAAGGGGAGGAGCAGGAGGCCGGCACATTTTGCTTCAAGTTCTGAAGCGACCGTAAAGCGGGCTTTACACACTGCGATATCGGTCCCGATATCGCTAGTGTGGGTACCCGCCCCCATCTGTTGCGCGACACGGGCAAATCGCTGCCCGTGCCGCACAACATCGCCCAGACCCGTCACACTACTTACCTTTCCGGCGACGTCGCTGTGACTGGCGAACCGCCTCCTTTCTAAGGGGGCGGTCCGTGCGGCGTCACAGCGACATCACTGAGCGGCCACCCAATAGCAGCGGAGGGGCGGAGCTGAGCGGGACGTAACATCCCGCCCACCTCCTTCCTTCCGCATAGCGCCGGGAGGCAGGTAAGGAGAGCTTCCTCGTTCCTGCGGTGTCACACGGAGCGATGTGTGCTGCCGCAGGAACGAGGAACAACCTCGTTACTGCTGCAGTAACGATTTTTGAGAATGGACCCCCATGTCACCGATGAGCGATTTTGCATGTTTTTGCAACGATGCAAAATCGCTCATCGGTGTCACACGCAACGGCATCGCTAATGCGGCCGGATGTGCGTCACCAATTCCGTGACCCCAACGAGTTCGCATTAGCGATGTCGTAGCGTGTAAAGCCCCCCTTTACAGTTCTTCATTGAACTTTATGAAGTTAGCCAGTTAAATCCCACTGTCAATCTCCGGCTGCGGGATTTAACACGCGTC
>NC_134356.1:60986552-61051552 GCF_048569485.1 Anomaloglossus baeobatrachus
TTTAGGGTACCTTCACACTTAGCGATGCAGGTCAGCGATCCGACCAGCGATTCTGACCTGGTCAGGATCGCTGCTGCATCGCTACATGGTCGCTGGTGAGCTGTCAAACAGGCAGATCTCACCAGCGACCAGTGAACAGCCCCCAGCCAGCAGCGACGTGCAAGCGACGCTGCGCTTGCACGGAGCTGCCGTCTGCAAGCTGCGGAGACTGGTAACTAAGGTAAACATCGGGTTATGGTTACCCGATGTTTACATTAGTTACCAGCGCACAGCTGTGTGTGCAGGGAGCAGGGAGCCGCGCACACTGAGCGCTGGCTCCTTGCTCTCCTACCATAGCTACAGTACACATCGGGTTAATTAACCCGATGTGTAATGCAGCTACATGTGCAGAGAGCAGGGAGCCGCGCACACTGCTTAGCGCTGGCTCCTTGCTCTCCTAGCTGCTGTACACATCGGGTTAATTAACCCGATGTGTACAGCAGCTACATGTGCAGAGAGCCGGAGCCGGCAGCACAGGCAGCGTGAGAGCTGCAGAGGCTCTGTAACTAAGGTAAATATCGGGTAACCACCTTGGTTACCCGATGTTTATCTTGGATACAGCTTACCTCAGCTGTCAGACGCCGGCTCCTTGCTCCCTGCTCGCTTTCATTTGTCGCTCTCTCGCTGTCACACACAGCGATCTGTGTGTCACAGCGGGAGAGCGGCTTTGAAGAAAACGAACCAGGGCTGTGTGTAACCGAGCAGCGATCTCGCAGCAGGGGCCAGATCGCTGCGTCAGTGTCACACACAGCGAGATCGCTAATGAGGGTCACTGCTGCGTCACAAAAAGCGTGACTCAGCAGCGATCTCGGCAGCGAGCTCGCTGTGTGTGAAGCACCCCTAATTAGTCAGAAAAGGCTGGAAAAAGAGATAATTAATCCAAACATGTGAAGCTCATTGTTCTTTGTGCCTGAAATACTTCTTAATACTTTAGGGGAACCAAACAGAATTCTTGTGGTTTGAGGGGTTGAATAATAAATGACCCTCTGAATAAACGTTTCTCATTTAAAAAAAAAAAAGAAAAAAAGAAATAACATTCTTTTTTTGCTGCAGTGCATTTCACACTTCCAGGCTGATCTACAGTCCAAATGTCACAATGCCAAGTTAATTCCGAATGTGTAAACCTGCTAAATCTGCAGGGGGTTGAATACTACTTGTAGGCACTGTATATATGTGTGTGTGTGTGTATTTACTTGTATGTATTTATATATATATATATATATATATACTATATATAGTATATATATATATATATATAATGTGTAGTTTTTATATATATATATATTTATATATATATATATATATATATATATATATACACACACACGTATGTGTGTGTGTGTATATATATCTATATATATATATATATAATGTATATATATATATATATATATATATATATATATATACATACACGTGTGTGTGTGTGTGTGTATATATATATCTTCCCCCATGTCTTCCTTCGTCCAGTTATGGTTCCAGGTCACGCGTGGCCATGAGTCAGCCGTTTCCTATATTGGACGCCAGTCGCATTATTGCAATTAACTCCGTGGACGTCATTGAACATAATGTCTCCCATGGGAGCAGGTAACATGCTGAGCAGCACATGAAGACGTCAGAAATAAATCTAGAGTCACGATTAACTTTACCATTACCAAGTGGCTGGTTTTTTTGCCAGTGCCGGGCATCATATTCTCTGTATTTGCCCAGTCATGGAAATGGGAACTATTGGTCCAGCAACCACAGACTGTCAGTCATCATCGAGATGGCAGTGTGATCAGTTGTAAATTTATACCCCGTTCCTCTGAGTTTATCAATAAGGAAATTGATAGCGGATTTAGCAGGGAAAGTGCTGGTGCCAACATGTAAGCCGATCGGGTCGGTCTTCCTGATGATGGATCTGTGGAAATTCAGTGATGAGACCTAGAGTTCTTGTATCCCTCGATTTGTAATGTTCCCCTTCAGGCTCCCCAGATGTTGAAAAACTATATAACTCCGTCTTTTATGGAGGGACCTAATTGTTAGTAAATTTCCAATATACACTGAATACCATTAAACGACCGCCAAACAACAATAGGTTTGCCAGAAGAATACTTGTTGACTTGTAATAGAATGCTCAGTACCCATCGGCTGCCATTGTTCTCGACAGCACAAGTCCTGTTTACACTAAATGAAGAGCTGCCGACAACCATGCTCTTTGTGTGGAAACCAAAATATAATTTCCTCTGTCGAACAAGCAGTTTGTTCACGCTTTTAGACTGCACGGTTATCATGAAACAAGCGTTCCCATTCAGGATCGTATGACCTAAATGGACTTGTAGTGTCCATCCTCCATCCCAGCTGTTGAGAAACTGCAACTTTCAGCCTATAATCAGCCTTTGATGCTGCCATTTACTTGTGTCTTGTGGATCCCCTCTGTTGCGGATCCTGATAGTATCTTTCTCCAGGTTTTTGCTTCTTAATATGAGCACAGAGACCCTGATTTCAGTGGTGTTTTAGTTGCTGTGCTACTTTTTGGAAATTTTGATACAATCACTGTTTTATCAGCAGGAGACTATTGGACTAAAAAATCCACTGCCATGTGGTCCTCAGTATTCATGAGCTTTGTATAACCCTGCAACCGTCCACTGTATGCCAGCTTTCTGCTTATGCACAGTGTACACAGAAAGCTGCCAATCAGGGGTGTGGGTGGGGTTATAAAGAGCTCAACATTCAGAGAACTGGTAGATCTGCAGCAGATAAAACAGTGATTTTAGCAAGAGTACAACACACAGTCCCATAGTGACACATCACTGGAATCGGTGCTGTTTACATCATAGTACTCTCTGATGGGGGAGCAAAAACCTGGTGACAGATTCCCTTTAATGGTGGGAATTACTTCAGTCGAATTGTCTTCAAAATATGACTACATCTCTCAGCATGCACTATTAGTTGATGATTGGGACTAATTGTGACATTCTGGCCCTTTCCTATGAGCTGACCCTCGCTGTTAAATTTCAGCCTTCCTTCTGCTTGCAACATGTCAGTTCTTAAAGGGACTCTTATCAGCACAGATTGACTGTTCAAACCAAGTACAGGTGCTCCGGTATCATGGTGCTGCCAATCATTCTGTGCAGCCACTCATTTAAGTACACCTTCCCACCGACTTGTTTTCCCCTCTATCTCCACCCCCCAATTTCCCCTTTTGATTGACAGCTCTGGCCTCCTAGAGCCAGAGATAGATCGAAAACATGCAGGTGGGCAGGGGCCCTTCAATGTTTGGCCCCCACCATGATGCACGAGTACCTGTACTTGGTTTGAACAGTCATTCTGTGCTGACAGTCCTATGGGTGAATTGCAGACCATGCCAAAGACTGTGTTCACATGCAATGCTACCATATGAGGCTTTAATCAATACTCACTTATAGGGGCTAATAAGAATGTAAGTCTGCAGTGTTACCGCAAATTCATGCTCTTCTTCACCAACACAGGAGAGTGTGACTGTACGCCACGTGCGGCAGCAACACTGTATTATCCCAGCCTTAAAGGGGTATTCCTATCTCCAAAATCCTATCCCAATATTTATTAGGTGTCATAATAATATTATTAGCAAATACCTCCAATTAGCAATGTAGTAGCGTTCACTTACCTCATGTGCAGGATATTGCTACTTCAATATCCATGATTACAACCACTCATAGTGATAGTTGCTAGTGGTCGTAACCATGGATAACTAAGCTGCAATGCCCTGCACATGAGGTAAGTGGCATAGCTAATCAGGAGAACTATACTACATTTCTAATTAAAGGTATTTGCGAATATTGATAATAATATTCACAAATACCTTTAATTAGAAATGTAGTATAGTTCTCCTGATTAGCTATGCCACTTACCTCATGTGCAGGGCATTGCAGCTTAGGGATCCATGACCACTAGCAACTATCACTGAGTGGTTGTAACCATGAATATCGAAGTTGCAATATCCTGCACATGAGGTAAGTGAACGGTACTACATTGCTAAGGAGGTATTTTCTAATAACATTATCATTACACCTATTACATATTGGGACAGGATCTTGGAGATGGGAATACTCCTTTAAGGTTGGTTATTTTTCTTCCATTATGTTACATACAGTCTTTCCTATTGTAGTCAGCACAATTCATATTTGTGATGTTATATGACATCAGTCTTTCCTAATGGCACAGCAGAATGATAATTGGGAAGACAACAGAAGCTTTGTATTAAAATGGCAGCAATTTATGTTGGTAAACGGTTTTGCATACACTTATCTGCCAAACCCGTAGAAGTAAACGGCGCTCTTCTGTCGCTCCCTTTTGCTGTTGCAAACAAATCTTAATTATATTACCCAACAAAATTTTCCAAAAGTCAATGAAGGGTTCTGTGATCTATGTTTTCAACACCTTTATGGAAAAAAGATCCGGAGCTAAAATACAACTGGGCTGATTTATGAGAGGACGAAAGGCTCGGGAGAAGAAGGGGGGCACCCAACCCCATGTGGTGTTAGCCTTAACCACTTGCCCCGTGGGTTCTACACTATGTGCGCACATGTGCGCTCTGCACCGCACCTAAAAGGTGCGCTTCAGAGCGCAGCTGAAAAGCTCCGTTCTGAAGCGCATGGTGCCGGCAGAGAACGTGCGCTCTACGTGCAGCTCCTGCCATAGACAGAGCAGGGGCTGCCGGCAAAGCGTACGGAAGAAGTGACATGTCACTTCTTAGAACGCGCGCTCCGGGCAGCAGCCGAAGCGCTGCGCTCGAAGACGCCACGTGCGCACGGCCCCTGCACAATCTCCATAGATTGTGCAGGGGACGCAGGACGCATGCAGTTACGCTGCGCTACAGAGCACAGCGTAACTGCATGAATTACGCACACGTGCGCACATAGCCTAACTTTACTTGTCGCCGGGCCGGTGATGTCGGGTCTGGTATGTCACTGGTGGCTCTGCCCGGCTCCATGGCCCCGAGGTGTACAATAAAAGAGAGGATGATGGGATGGTAGTTTGTCTCGTGACTCCACCTGTGGTACGCGGCCAGGAATTAGCCGCCGAGGTGGGTGATGTCCTCCGGGGCTGGTGGTGTCACAGGAAGGATGATTCTGCTCCTCACAGGTGGAGCGGGCCCTGGTGAGGATAATGTGGGATGGTAATGGCTTTTGGCGCCGAAGCGCAGGGCGATGGCGTCAGCGTTAAGAGACTGAGTCAGCTGCTGCGGTTCCAGGTCTTTTTACTCAGTTAGTGTACCGGTCTCTACCGTGATGGGCCCCAGCCGATCCTGGATAATTCGGAGGTCACCGCCGGTGTTCCCACTGTGTCCTTTCTGGTCGTGGTCCCTCCAATCCTGATGTATGTGGAATATGTAACGGGCTGTGGGTGTTTCCTGCACTCACCGCTGACCCTGAAATCCCCGGTAGCTGTAGAGAACCCGGGCTGAGCTGCCTTCTCCAAGCCCACGGGTCTTGTGGTGCTCCCAGAAGTGTGAAGGTAGAGGGAATGTGCCTGGACCGAAGTCCTGACTGTGCTCCTCACCCCAAGCTGTGCCCGGGGCTAACTGACTATGTGTGAAGATGCTCCTTCCTTTTCCCCAAGTGGTGCCTGCCACCCAAGTGGTTGTACTAGTGACTGGGAAAGTCCCATGCTTCGTAATGGCCACCCCCTATCTACCCCAAGCCAACCCCTGGTAGGAAATCACCTAACTCTGTATGGTTTGTGGATGTGAGAAACACCAGCAATTAACCTCTTCCTTACCCAGGATGAGTACCGCACCTTAAGTGAGGTGCAGTACCCTGTGGCGACTGAAACCTCAGGGGTGCCACATTAGTAATACCAGTGGCACAAAAGGCCACAGACACTTTCTTTTTAGAAATACAAAGCTGAAGACCTCACAGAGGAGCCTCATAAATATGGGGCTTGGCCTCGATCCCATATTTTTCAATGTAATTGTGCCATTCTCTATTCCGAGATTTTCTTATTAGATGTTCTGGTGAACTTTTTGTGATGTGCTGACCCTAGATACATTAACTCTAATACTTACCATTGATCTTAGCATAGTCAATGACCGGAAGGTAACACAATGCCACTAATGAAAATTCCCAAAAGCGGATTTTTATTCTGTATGTACCTATTATGAAATATAATCAGTGCAGTACATTTCATAAGATTCACACTTAAATGTATTGTCCCAATAAACACATATACATGTTGTGGGCATGGGTCACAGTGTAGCCCGCTTTTGGTACAGTCTGTACCACTTTGTCTGTTATACTAGCTTATTCCTGTATATAGTTAGCTGTTGACTATAATTCATAGCGGCCATACACCCAACAGCTGGACGTTGATGGCAGATCCTAGCAATATTTAATTAAAGGGAATTTGTCAGCAGCATGATGTAGGGGTGGAGAGCCTGATTCCAGTGATATGTCACTTACTAGGCTGTATCCAAATCAGTGTTTTATCAGCAGGAGATTATCACTACATGACTAGGTGACTCATGCCTCATGGTTAACTGCTGAGTAGCTCCGCCCCTATCCCTGATTGGCTGCTGTCAATGTAAACACAAAGATGTAGGAGCACCCCACGGGGCCTGGGGGGTTACTCGTCGCCGAGCCGGTGTAGGGTCGGGGGATGTCAGGGGTGGCCTGCCCGGTTTCGTGACCCCGAGGTGTCCACGGAAAGGAGGGGGGATGGATGGGAATGATTTCGTGAAGGGAAGAGTATTTCTGTAAAAACAAGATATTCCTCCGCTCAACCCTGTAGGTCACCCTGATTTTTCATTTTACATTTATTGTAACTATTGCTGAGTAGAGTTGAGCGAATTGCTAATAATCGGGGTCCGGCGGATCACTTTCGGGTTGACCCGAGAGAGATCGAGAGCGAGAGAGATCGAGAGCGAGAGAGATCGAGAGCGAGAGAGATCGAGAGCGAGAGAGATCGAGAGCGAGAGAGATCGAGAGCGAGAGAGATCGAGAGAGAGAGAGATCGAGAGAGAGAGAGATCGAGAGAGAGAGAGATCGAGAGAGAGAGAGATCGAGAGAGAGAGAGATCGAGAGAGAGAGAGATCGAGAGAGAGAGAGATCGAGAGAGAGAGAGATCGAGAGAGAGAGAGATCGAGAGAGATCGAGAGAGAGAGAGATCGAGAGAGAGAGAGATCGAGAGAGAGAGAGATCGAGAGAGAGAGAGATCGAGAGAGAGAGAGATCGAGAGAGAGAGAGATCGAGAGAGAGAGAGATCGAGAGAGAGAGAGATCGAGAGAGAGAGAGATCGAGAGAGAGAGAGATCGAGAGAGAGAGAGATCGAGAGAGAGAGAGATCGAGAGATCGAGAGAGAGAGAGATCGAGAGAGAGAGAGATCGAGAGAGAGAGAGATCGAGAGAGAGAGAGATCGAGAGAGAGAGAGATCGAGAGAGAGAGAGATCGAGAGAGAGAGAGATCGAGAGAGAGAGAGATCGAGAGAGAGAGAGATCGAGAGAGAGATCGAGAGAGAGAGAGAGATCGAGAGAGAGAGAGAGATCGAGAGAGAGATCGAGATCGAGAGAGAGATCGAGAGAGAGAGAGATCGAGAGAGAGATCGAGAGAGAGATCGAGAGAGAGATCGAGAGAGAGATCGAGAGAGAGATCGAGAGAGAGAGAGATCGAGAGAGAGAGAGATCGAGAGAGAGAGAGATCGAGAGAGAGAGAGATCGAGAGAGAGAGAGATCGAGAGAGAGAGAGATCGAGAGAGAGAGAGATCGAGAGAGAGAGAGATCGAGAGAGAGAGAGATCGAGAGAGAGAGAGATCGAGAGAGAGAGAGATCGAGAGAGAGAGAGATCGAGAGAGAGAGAGATCGAGAGAGAGAGAGATCGAGAGAGAGAGAGATCGAGAGAGAGAGAGATCGAGAGAGAGAGAGA
Organism: Anomaloglossus baeobatrachus; assembly: GCF_048569485.1. Taxonomy (NCBI): domain Eukaryota; kingdom Metazoa; phylum Chordata; class Amphibia; order Anura; family Aromobatidae; genus Anomaloglossus; species Anomaloglossus baeobatrachus. The sequence continues at coordinate 60,994,472 of NC_134356.1, forward strand.
TCGAGAGAGAGAGAGATCGAGAGAGAGAGAGATCGAGAGAGAGAGAGATCGAGAGAGAGAGAGATCGAGAGAGAGAGAGATCGAGAGAGAGAGAGATCGAGAGAGAGAGAGATCGAGAGAGAGAGAGATCGAGAGAGAGAGAGATCGAGAGAGAGAGAGATCGAGAGAGAGAGAGATCGAGAGAGAGAGAGATCGAGAGATCGAGCGATCGAGAGATCGAGCGAGAGAGAGAGCGAGAGAGAGAGAGAGAGAGAGAGAGAGAGAGAGATCGAGAGAGAGAGAGAGAGAGAGAGAGAGATCGAGAGAGAGAGAGAGATCGAGAGAGAGAGAGAGATCGAGAGAGAGAGAGAGATCGAGAGAGAGAGAGAGATCGAGAGAGAGAGAGAGATCGAGAGAGAGAGAGAGATCGAGAGAGAGAGAGAGATCGAGAGAGAGAGAGAGATCGAGAGATCGAGCGAGAGAGAGAGATCGAGAGAGAGAGAGAGATCGAGAGAGAGAGAGAGATCGAGAGATCGAGAGAGAGATCGAGAGATCGAGAGAGAGATCGAGAGATCGAGAGAGAGATCGAGAGATCGAGAGAGAGATCGAGAGATCGAGAGAGAGATCGAGAGATCGAGAGAGAGATCGAGAGATCGAGAGAGAGATCGAGAGATCGAGAGAGAGATCGAGAGAGAGATCGAGAGAGAGATCGAGAGAGAGATCGAGAGAGAGATCGAGAGAGAGATCGAGAGAGATCGAGAGAGAGATCGAGAGAGAGATCGAGAGATCGAGAGATCGAGAGATCGAGAGAGAGATCGAGAGATCGAGAGATCGAGAGATCGAGAGAGAGATCGAGAGATCGAGAGAGAGATCGAGAGAGAGATCGAGAGAGAGATCGAGAGAGAGAGAGATCGAGAGAGAGAGAGATCGAGAGATCGAGCGAGAGAGAGAGAGAGATCGAGAGAGATCGAGAGATCGAGAGAGATCGAGAGAGAGAGAGAGATCGAGAGATCGAGAGATCGAGAGAGAGATCGAGAGATCGAGAGAGAGATCGAGAGAGAGAGAGATCGAGAGAGAGAGAGATCGAGAGATCGAGCGAGAGAGATCGAGAGATCGAGCGAGAGAGAGAGAGAGATCGAGAGAGAGAGAGAGAGAGATCGAGAGAGAGAGATCGAGAGATCGAGAGAGAGATCGAGAGAGAGATCGAGAGATTGAGATCGAGAGATTGAGATCGAGAGATTGAGATCGAGAGATTGAGATCGAGAGATTGAGATCGAGAGATTGAGATCGAGAGATTGAGATCGAGAGATTGAGATCGAGAGATTGAGATCGAGAGATTGAGATCGAGAGATTGAGATCGAGAGATTGAGATCGAGAGATTGAGATCGAGAGATTGAGATCGAGAGATTGAGATCGAGAGATTGAGATCGAGAGATTGAGATCGAGAGATTGAGATCGAGAGATTGAGATCGAGATTGAGAGAGAGATTGAGATCGAGATTGAGAGAGAGATTGAGATCGAGATTGAGAGAGAGATTGAGAGAGAGATTGAGAGAGAGATTGAGAGAGAGATTGAGAGAGAGATTGAGAGAGAGATTGAGAGAGAGATTGAGAGAGAGATTGAGAGAGAGATTGAGAGAGAGATTGAGAGAGAGATTGAGATTGAGAGAGATATCGTCCACCTGGAATTCCGGGTCGGACTCTGATCTGCCGCTCAAACCGTGCGGATCCGGACTTTTACGGTCTGGGTACGCTCAACATTATTGCTGAGGCTTTCTGCTGTCCGACCTCCATGATCAGTAACTGATGGCATATCTTAGCTGAAACCGCCACTATTTATATTGGGCTGAAGTGAAACCTTAACAGTTTTCTGATCGCGATACCCGCCTGAGCGGTCGTTTTCCTGCCTCATATATTCTCATGAGGAAGTTAGTATAGGTTTGGAGAGCAACCACTGGGATCGGTCATTGCAGTCTACACGGTCTGTGTTTTACGGATGTGTGAATTGAGCATTAGCAACATTACTGGCACTCCAGTGGTTAAAATCAGTAATTTCCCTTAATTAAGCATTAAAAAATAATTGCGACTCTAACAAGCTTCCTCTCATGTTAGAGAGAAATGCAGCAAACCCCCATCATTCATCACTGCAGGACCATCCGATGTGTCCACATGAAGTATTGACTGCCTGCTAATTTAGTTCCTGCAGTGGTTTCTGGTGCCCTTGCCTTTGTACTTCACATTTGTCGATAACACCACCTAATTTCATTGGAGAGCTTTTAGTTTACATGCAAAAATTGAGCCAGCCGTCCACACAGGTATCACAGCACCCTGCTGTCACCAAGAGCTACTTCTCATCTGATAGTAGTTAACTGTTTCAGCTCTGTGGTAAAAAATGATCACAGCAGTGCACAAGGGAAGAGACTCCTTGTGGTGATCACTGGTCCTAAGCCAGGACTGACTGCCATGAACCTAAGAATGGTACTTTAGATCTGATACTGCAAGAAAACACACAAAGTTGATTGTCTAGATTTGTTTAACTTAGCTTAACCCTATGATGACCACCAAATACGCCTTTTAAAGAGGCCTGTCATTATAATGCAAGAGATGATACCAGGAGATCAGCTCTGTATCCTTAGATCTCATGCCCGGAGAAACCTAAGCTATGGCGGGGGGGCGTGTTCTTTCTCCAGTATGTTGCTGCCTGCTTATGATTGGTCAGCATCATACAGGGCGAAAAAGTGCACGCCCCCAGTGAAAACTAAAAAAAAAAACACCATCTAGACTAAAAAAAGTTAACTCGTTATTCATTATGTGCCAACACTTTGGGGTGTACTCACTTTTGTTGCCAGCGGCTTAGACATTTAGGCTATGTGTCCACGGTAGAATGTACCTGCGGATTTTTCTGCATGAAAATCCGCAACTTTCGCGGCAAATCCGCACCCGCGGATTTACCGCGGATTTTGATGCGGATTTCTTATTTTTTCCCCATTCTATACCCAAAATCCGCACCAAAATCCGCAACAAATAATTGACATGTTGCAGATTTTTCCGCATCAAAATCCGCGGCAAATCCGCAGCGGAAAAATCCGCAGCATGGACACAGCATTTCCAAAATGCCATTGAAATGGCTTGGAAGTGCCGCTGCTGCAGATTTTCGGGAAATCCGCGGCAAATCCGCGGCAAAATCCGCAGCGTGGGCACATAGCCTAATAGCTGTGTGTTGACTTATTTAGAGGGCACACAAAATTTAGACTGTTATACAAGCCGTACACGAAAGGGGGCTTTACACGCAACGACATAGCTAATGAGATGTCATTGGGGTGACGGAATTAGTGACGCACATCCGGCCTCGTTGGCGACGTCGCGTGTGAAACGTACGAACGACCGCTAACGATCAAAAATACTCACCTGATCGTTGACGCGTCGTTGTAATCCCAAATATCGTTGCTGTTGCAGGACGTAGGTTGTTCGTCTTTCTTGAGGCAGCACACATCACTACGTGTGACACCCCAGGAACAAGGAACATCACCATATCTTCGTCCTCCGGCAACGAGGTGGGAGTCACTTTCTTTTGGCTGCTCTCCGCCCCTCCGCTTCTATTGGACGGCTGCTGTGTGACGTCGTTGTGACGCCGCACGAACCACCCCCTTAGAAAGGAGGCGGTTCACTGGCCACCGCGACGTTACTAGGGAGTTAAGTACTGTGACGGGGCCTAGTGATGTTGTACGCCACGGGCAGCGATTTGCCTGTGACGCACAACCGACGGGGGCGGGTGCGATCGCTAGCGATGTCGCTGCGTGTACAGCAGCCTTAACACTGTACATTGCATTGAAGTGTCAGGTCTTCTGTGTTCTCCCATGAAAAAATATAATATATTTACAAAAATGCGAGGGGTGCAATCAGTTTTTGTGATTATAATATATAAAATTACTGCTAAAGTTTGACCCTTTGTAACACGTAAAAATTAATGGACATTTGAAAATCATTCTGACAAAAAGTAGACATTTGTCAATGCTGTATATTAAAGGCGTTTTCCAGTCTTCCCATTAGTGTGCAGGCACTTTATTTATGGGACTGCAGATTTCTGAATTCTTACAGGATTCTCCGGTGTTGCTGGTGAGAGCGGGCAGTCACGTAAGCGCAAGTTTGCAATTTGTATACATTGGGCTACATTCCAACTAGATATGCAGGCCTCACTCAGTACAAGTGAATTGAGCGAGACTGAACTCAGCAAGTCAGAATGTGGTCAGAAGTGTGCAAATTGCGTACGTGGAGTCATGTGACTGCCTGTTCTTGTTAGTGACATAAGAGAATCATGACAGTGAGCAGCTTGCACACTGTAAGGCACACTTTTTTCTGCCGGGGCTATTTGGAAATTTCTACAACACTTCGGGGGCCGCACAAAATTATCAGCTTGAAAATTACTCTAATATATTTGGTCAAACAAATTAACTCACTGTGGTGGCTGGAGCTTCTACTCTTTGGTGCGGCTGTGATGTTAAGTGATATTGATCTTGTTGCTTTTCACAACTGCTTTTCCAGGTTTCAGTTGGCTGTGACTGTTGTATATACAGTACATCACAAGAGGGGAAGGGGCATATACATCTTAGGGGAGGGTTGGGAGGAATATAGATTACTGGGGAGGCTGGCGGCATAGACATGACTGGGGAGACTGGGGGCATAGACATCAAAGGAGATGCTGAAGGCAAATACATCACTGGGGAGGGCTGGGAGGAATATACATCATTAGCAAAGTTGTGGTGCATAAACGTGGCTGTTTGCATAGACATCACTGGGGGTACACACATCACTGGTGGTATATACATCATTGTTGAGGAGCACAGACATAACTGGGGGGCATAAACATTGCAGGGGAGGGCTGGGAGGCATATACATCACTAGGGAAGCAGCAGGGCATAGACATCACTGGGGGTACAAACATCACCGGTCGGCACAGACATCACTGGGGGTATATACATCACTGGGGTGCACAGACATAGCTGGGGGACACAAACATTGCTGGGGGCATAGACAAAGCTGGGGGAGCACAGACAGACCTGGAGGAGGCTAAAGGCAAACAGACAGACCTGGAGGAGGCTGGAGGCAAACAGACAGACCTGGATTAGGCTGAAGGCAGATAGACAGACAGACAGACCTGGAGGAGGCTGGAGGCAGACAGACGGACCTGGAGGCAAACAGGCCTGGGGAAGGCTTGAAGCAGACAGACAGATCTGGGGGAGACTGCCGGGCACGGAGAGCGCTGCTGCCGCCGCCGGGCACAGTAGGACCTGGGAGATGATGGGCAGTCGCTCTTCCTCTGCTGGACTGTAGCGCACCTCGCACTTCTCCCGCCTACAAAGTACGTCCTCACGCTAGCCAGTACCAGCGTGGGGACGTACTCCCTCGGTATAGGAACTGCAGTGTTCAGCGTTGAATGCGTTGTACAGGGTTTTAAACAGCCAGCAAGATGTGGCTGCTGCCCCAGTACTGCGGTCCCTGGGAATCTGCCCGGGGGCTGCAGAAAAAGTCATGGCGGGCCGCATACGGCCCGCGGGCTGGAAGTTCCCCACCCCTGCTGTAAAGATTCAGAAGTCTGCTTAATTTTATAAGAGGATCCTGCAACCCCTTTAAACTAGATAATCATACCATATAAAGTTAAAAGGTTTGTCCACGACTTAGACAACCCCTTCTCAATGACTATGTTCCCCTTTATAAAGTAATAACCCCTATATTAACCTCCTGTGCAGGTTTCGTTCCAGCGCAGGAGCTCATGTGTAATTGTCATGCGAGCCCCGCTGCTAATCAGTGGTCACTTCACCCTGGCCTTCGTCGGACAAATCCGATATTTGGAGGAAATCAGAGAGCATCCGCCTCTCTCGCTTCCTCTGGATGTCTGTTCTATCCAAAGGGGCAGAGTGAAGTGATTAGGCTGCAGAGAATCGCGGAACATGTCACGTGAGCCCCATGAGTCTGCCGGTACACAGCTGGAACGGTGCCCACATCGGAGGTGATCACAGATGTTGTTATTTTAGAAGGGCATAACAGTTATTGAGAATTGTCCGAGTAAATTTTAAAAATTCTAAGTTCGAAAATTGCTAACGTTTTGTCAACTTCAGATATCATATAAAAAGGCAAAACATAAAGTGCAATGTGTCACGAAAAAGTCAATGACAGAATTGCTGATATACGGGGAAAAATTCCAGAAGTGTTTCCACATAGTGACACATTTTAGAATTGAAAAATTGGGGTGTGATATTTCAGGCCAAATTAGTTGCATCGGTCAGAGGTTGATACCTTTACATCTCTTCTGATATCTGTTAATATAAAAAGAACCCAGGATGTGTTATTGTTAGGCTATGTGCACACGCTGCAGATTTGGTGCAGACATTTTTCTACACCAAATCTGCACGTCGTGACAACAAACAGTGTCAAAAAACTGATGCAGTTTTGGTGTGGATTTTGATGTGATTGAAGTGGGAAAGTGTATATCCCCTGCTAAACCAGACCAATATTTGACATGCTGCAGCTTTTTTTTCTGCATCAAAATCTGCACCAAAACCACACATTAAAAAATGCACTGTTTGCACAAGAAATCCAATATCCCATAGACTTTGCTGGCTTCAGGAAATGCATGCAGAGTTTTTTGTTTTTTTTTTAAAAAAAAAAAAACTGCATCAAATACCGCAGCGTGTGCACAAAGCCTAATTCTTCCTCAATAATTATGAACTAAATGAGATCTAAATGTTATCATTTATCTTGTCAAATGGCCGCATCACTGCAGTCTGACACTGCCAGCACTGATTGGACCGTGTGCAGAGACCGCCCCCAACTGGTCACACCCACTTGTCAGTTTAGGAATAACAGAGGAAAGGCATATTTCAGAGTTCTAAGAAAATATACTTTTAGATCTGTTCTTATGTAGAATGTGATAACTTGCCAAATCTGACAAGTCAGGAGAAAGGACAGATTGTCTTTAAGTTTTGGAAATAATTCCGCAAAATGTAGCATTGACTCATTACATCTGGTCTGCGGTGTACTGTTTTGTTTTGTGTTTTTTTGTGGTTTTTTTTTTTTATAGACCTGCACATGTTAAATATGTCACTGTGTTCTTTTTCATGCAGGAAACAGACCCAGATTTTGACCACTGCGCCGTCTGTATCGAGAGCTACAAGCAGAATGACATTGTGCGCGTCCTGCCATGCAAGTAAGTATGCATGAGGAATTCAGCTTGGCCACGTTTCATTTCAGCTGAATTACCAAAGTATACTACCCACGGAGAACTACTCAAAAAATCTCTATGAAAGCCTCTAATGCATTTTCAAAGTGTGAGAATTCCCTTTTTAAAAGGGTTTTACACTTCAACTCTTTTTTTTTTTGCTGCCAGCACAATTTTCACACTAAAATCTGAATTGTGAAAGATAAAAATGCTATATACACTATGCTCTTTATATTTTCTGAGAATATGGAAAAATGGAAAATGCGGTGTTTGCAGGCGCTGCTGAGTCCAGGGAGAACAGGGTAACCAGAAGATTGGAAATCGGGAAATGTTATTGACAACACGTTTCGCAGTTCTAACTCCTTCCTCAGGAGTTCTAACTTTTTTATCCTTCATTGGCCTGATAGAAGAGAGGACTACTCTGAAATGTGGTGTCAATAAAATTTTCCTCTTTCCAGTCTTCTGTTTCACCTGCAAACACCGCTTTTCCATTTTTCCTTATTTTCAAGTTCCATGCCTGACCAGGTGAGGGTCAGCAGGCGGAACAGCACCAAAGTCTTACCATTCCTCAACCATTCCTTATGCAACGTAATGCTTGGAATTTGCCCAACCTTCCCAGGTGAGCTGCTCACTTGAGTCTCTATTTCTCATACTTATCCCACTGCTTTCACACATGGAGCAACCTTACATAAAAAAGCATATTTTCCACAGTGTTTTTTCTGCTAAGGTTAAGTGCACACGTCGAGTATTTGGTTGCAGAAATTTTTGCACCATTTCTACATTTCTTAGCAGGAAAAATGGCACAAAAGCGCTTATTTTTTCCAGGCCTATACTAAAATCAGTAGAACCCAGGTTCAACCCTCCCCCGGGTGGTGATTCTATCTATGTTGCCAGGATCCATCGGGGCACAAAAAAGGGATCTCCTCAGGTTTTGCCTGATAGCAGCCAGATCAGTAATACCCAGGTACTGGCGAAGGACGGAGACGCCACCTGCTGGGGATTGGTTTCAGGAATTCTCAGATATTGCTCTCATGGATGAACTCTCTGCTACGGCTAATGATATGTACGACATCTATGTCAGGACCTGGCAACCATGGATTCTGTTCAAGGAGTCACAGGACTTTGCGAGACCTCTGGCGCAGTGGGAGCAGCATCAGAGAATTTGAGGGTTCCCAATACCCCTATTCGCCCCATCCCCTCCCTCCTTCCCCCTTTTTTTTTCTTCTTTTTTTTCCCTCTTCCTTATTTCTCTTTCTGTTGGTACACTTCTGCTCATCTCATTCTTCTCTCCCATCTTTTCTTCATATGAGGATTCTTATATATTACTTACTTATTATCGTTCTAACACTTGCTCATGCCCCTTCTTTTACTTTCTTTTCTTTTTTTAACTTTCGACCTAGCCATTTTAAGGGCCCTGACCCAGAGGCAATGGTTTGGGCATTTCCCCCCTAATCTGTTCACCTCACTTTCTTTACTGGTTAACACTCCTTACCTAAATCACGAGGTACGATAGCGAATGTATTGGCTGAGCAACACCCAGGATTCCCTCCAGACCAAAACATGGAGTTCAGTTTATTAAAATCTGATACGCACCCGATAGAGGTTGGTGGAGTTGAGGGTCTCGGGGAAACCTGTATAACGGGTGTTGTAGTTAAAGCTGAGAAAATAAGATTTTTGATTTACATGTTTGAAGAGGTATAGAGTTGACTATATATGAACACTGGACCCTGTGTGGTCTTGATTTTCCAGTTTTTTTTTCTTTCCCTCCTACTTTTCCCTCATTGTTAAGGGTGCTTTGTGCGCTGCGGCGTCGCTGGCGGTCTCATTGGCGGTATGGCACGCCGGATAGTGGGTGGGGTTTGCCGGGGTCGCGCATGGATCGTTTTGTGGCGCCGGTCGCGTGTGCGGTCTGGCGTGTTGCGTCGCTAGCGGTGAGTAGGGCACCCTTTACTCTCCTTCCTTTATTCCTTTAATAATTGAATTGTTATAATTCAATACAAATGGATTAGTCAAATGACAAATATAGGGTTAGTCACATAGAATTTAGAGTAACAGTCTTTGTTGTGCACCTGAAAGCAAAATATTTTCTGAGCAAAGATCTATGAGACGTTGGAGTATAGGGTGCTATTTTTTTTTTTTTTATTTTTTTTTTTACTTATGGTCAAGATTCGATCATACAATATCAGCGACGGACATAAAGGATGGTATCTGACTCAGAGTTTATAATTCTGATGTATTTTCCCACCCCTACCCCCCTTTCTCCTTGCTCTTCCTTCTTCTTTTCCCTCCTTTCATAATTTTGTTTCACTTGTATCAAAATTCAATAAAAAGAGATTAATCATAAAACGCTCATTTTTGCTGCATTTTTTTTTTTTTGGGGGGGGGGGGTTTGCTGTTTTTTTTTTTGCATGCGTTTGTCAATACTTTCAATGGTGAAAAATGCGGAAAGAATTGACATGCTGCAGATTATTTTCTGCACCAATTCTGGAAGGAAAAAACTCAATGTGCACTAGACTTCAGGATAAACATAAGGATTTGCTTGTGGTTTTGTGACAACTGCACTAAAAAAACGCATAACCAAAACGATAGAAATTCACTGTGTGCACATACCCTAACACTGGTATTTAGTGCAGACAAATCTGCTGCAAATATTTAACATGTGCATATAAACTGTAAATTTTCAACAAAAAGTAAGGTTTGTAATAAAAAAGCATAATTATGTTTGTGGCTAAAAGACTGATTAAGGCTAAGTTCACATGCAGAGTTTTTGCTTGCTTTTTTATGCAGCCCAAGCCTGCTCTCTTGGCAGCAAAAAAACGCTGTTTCTTAGCTGTGTAGATCTTACTGAGAATCTGCCTCCAGAGATTATTTTAAATGAAAGGAGGCGTTACCAGTGTGAGACATGTAATGACTGACAGTCTGCTTTCCTGATCTACATGTCTCACATCCATTCATTTTAAATAAGCTCTGGAGGCAGATTCTCGAAGACATCTATGTCTATCCCATAGATTTCTCTGGAATAAGACATCAGACCCTAGGTTTCAAGTTATCATTTTGTTCAACTTTCTATGAGCTACATGGCCATATATGTGGGTGTTGTAGGGTTGATTCTACTGACAGATTCCCTTTGAAAGGAACCTGTCACCTACTCACCTGCGGGGCGGTCTGATGGGTGTCGCTGATCTTGACCCGGCACCCCCTTGATCGCTGTCCTCCTTGCTTCTTGTGGATGATGCATCCTACGTCCTTCACATAGCGCCCTCCTGTGCATGCACACTTCTCTCTGCCTTGCTGAGAGCAGAGCAAAGTATTGCAGTGCGCATGCGCAAGGGTTCTTCGACCTTTCTCCACGCCTGCGCATTACAATACTTCTCTCTGCCATGCTGAGGGCAGAGGAAAGTATGCCTGTGCAGGAGGGCAATAAAGGACACTGTGTGGATGATGTCATCCACACGAAGCAGGAAGGAGGACAGTGATCGCAAGGATAGAGGAAGCTCCAGGTCAAGATAAGTGATGCCGATCGGACTGTCCCACAGGTGAGTAGGTGACAGGTTCCCTTTAATGATTCTTTCCAAATATTGTAAATTCATCATTAAAGGGAACCTATCACCACTTTTTTGGCGTGTAAACTGCGGCCACCACCACCGGGCTCTTATATACAGCATTCTAACATGCTGTATATAAGAGCCCAAGCCGCTGTGAGAACATAAAAAACACTTTATAATCCTTGCCTAACGGTCGCACGGTTGGCCATATGCGCCGCCTCTTTCGGCCATCTTCGTCCTCCTTCTGAAGCCTGTGTGCATGACGCATCTATGTCATACACACTCACCGGTACTGCGCAGGCGCACTACAATACTTTGATCTGCCCTGCTCAGAGCAGATCAAAGTGCACCTGCGCAGGACATGAATGCCGATGAGTGTGTATGACGTTGGATGCGTCATGCACCGCGGCTAGAGAAGGAGGACGACGAAGATGGCCGAAAGAGGCGGCGCCCGCACCGGAGAACGGAGACGCCCATATGGCCAACCGCGTGACCATTAGGTAAGTATTATAAAGTGTTTTTTATGTTATACCCCCGGCCTGGGCTCTTATATACAGCATTGTAAACAAAGAGGACAAGAAGAAAAATGGCACAAGGATTGAATGCAAAAAATACTAAATTTTATTAACACCGATATTAAAATTGTATAAATATCAGAATAGTCATAAGATTTGCATATTCAAGTAAGACAAAAAGGATGGAGTCACAAGGCTGCGAATGGATACAAAGGTTAGTATAGAACACAATTGACATTAAAACAATCCAAGCCGCCACTGAAAGAAAGAGGGGGGCCCATAAAATTAGTGAAGATGGTAATGAGAAAATTGTATGTCAGAATGTGGGCCCAAGAAAAACCCCCAGACCCCAGCAGGTAAGAAGTGACATAAAGCCCCTCCACGGCTGAATATAAGTCTCAGCGCAATAGCTAGTCAATAACTGAGAAGATGTGCCAGGATGTGGACAACTAGAGAGAAAAGAAAAATAATAGAAAGGAAAAAATGGGGTCAGGTGCATCAGTGGCAGTCCATAAATGAAAATAGGTAAGGAGAATTACAATCCAGATGCATAAACCTGTATGAAACAGGGAATGCCAAAGGGAAAATAGTAAACAAAAATAAGTAATTCTGGATGGTAAGGACTGGCAGTGGTGCACATGTACACCGGAGGAAAGTAGAAAGTGAAGAAATAGTCGTGAGCAGAGAGGTGCGGGTAGTGCAGAGAGTTCACAGGAACTAGTCGTAGAGCCAAGAGAGGGAACACTGATGGTAAGTAGTATTATAAAAAGTAGTCATGGAGCCGAGAGGTACCATGAACATGTGGTTCAAGTACGACCAGAGCTAGGAAAGAAAAGTGGAGAATAGTAACAAGACAGGGCACAGCTCCTAAGCTAAGAAGTGTAGGCTGAGCAAATGGATGGAGGGGAAAGGAGGGTAGTAGATGTGCCAGCCAGAGAGAGTGCAGCGCAATGTAATGCGTTGCTGGCACAAATAGGATAAAAATACCTGGTGGGGTAGTAGAGCGTGGCGGCGGATATACGGTCCCAACGTCTGTTTCGCCTGAGCGCTTTTTCGAGGGAATTAGGATGTCTGGTAATGCTGACCACTATATAAAGGGTCAGCACATTTGTTTCTAATCAAGACTTAATGGTGCCCTAAACTGCGCATGCACCGGGAGTGGAGGTCAGGGGGCGGAGCGGGCCGAGGCCACCGTGCGCATGCGCGGGAAAACTGACGTCTCCATAATTCCCGCGCATGCGCACAAAGCGGACATGGCCAAGCAAGGCCCCCCCCCCCCTTTTCCGGCAATCAGCAGGCCGGCAGACGCGCACGGACAACAGATGTAGGGGGAAGGAAGTAAGATGTATGAAAAGTATGGTGGCACAGAGACATTATTAAATAACGCACATTGGTATGCATAAAATGAAAGTACAAAGTCCCAATATATTCCAATCCAGGCTTTCTGCGCTATCCAAGTTGTCCACCAATGAAAGACGAATATAGATGGGATGGAAAGGAATGCAAATTCCACAACGATCAAATACCTATATAAGAATCATACACAAGAAAAAATAAGAATACTTTGATCTGCCCTGCTCAGAGCAGATCAAAGTGCACCTGCGCAGGACATGAATGCCGGTGAGTGTGCATGACGTTGGATGCGTCATGCACCGCGGCTAGAGAAGGAGGATGACGAAGATGGCCGAAAGAGGCGGCGCCCACACTGGAGAATGGAGACGCCCATATGGCCAACCGCGTGACCGTTAGGTAAGTATTATAAAGTGTTTTTTATGTTATTTACCCGGCCTGGGCTCTTATATACAGCATGTTGGAATGCTGTATATAAGAGCCCGGTGGTGGTGGCCGCCAAAAAAGTGGTGCAGGTTCCCTTTAATCAATATCATTTGAAAACTGAGGTTCTATTATCATACCAACATCTCGTTTTTGTGTTCGAGCTGCAGCAAGCATTTGTCCTAGACGATAAAATGGTTAATAACTTGCTTATTTAGAAACATCCATCAGAATGGGATGAAGCCTTCCAGCCTTGGTTGTTCTTTAGTACAATGCTAGTACTTCATGTTCCCGGTTGTTGCCCTCCACGTTCTTCAGCCTTGTTCCCATTAAAGTCAATTTTGTTGCTTGTTCACTAATGTTCAGATAATACAGGATAAGCCAGAAATTTTCAAAATTTAGACCTTCTGAAATGGCAAAACAATACTAAGAATACATGTCCTTACCACTGGAAAACAAAAAAACATTCTTTTAAGTCAGGGTCACAAGTGAGAAGCACAGTAACTACTAAGAAAATAACCTTAATCATAAATGTAGCGCAAAAGCCGAAAAAAAAAGAGAACAAAGCATTTGTGTATTCTGCCAGTGAAGTAAAAGGGAAAAAAAGACATCAGAATCAACAACATAAGGACATATTATTATAGGAATGGAGGCATGAAAGGAACAAGTCTCCAAAAGAAGCAGGGCACTAAAACACTATGTCAATGGAGCTTCCTAATGGACCTTAGTTAACATGTAGCAAAGTGGCTCCGGGGTTAGCTCTGCTGCCTTGCGCTGCTTGGGGGCAACATATGTCTGAGGACCACATCTGCGTTGAGTTTGTCTGTGATGGTTTTCTATATCCTGACGTTTCCCCCCACAGTTAGGACACAATGGTGGTGTTAGGCTCACTAGTTGAGGTGGATCCATAAATTCCGAGATTCGGGTGGGCACACAGGCCATGGGCATGGGTTCAGCATGCAATTGAGGCATGTGGGAAACTGGAAATGTCTGGAGACCACAGACAGTTAGCAGAGGTCCTGTAAGACCAGAAACAGGTAGCAGAGGAACTAGATGCTGCAGGCAGACAGCAAATATCCTGGAGATCACGGAAAGGTAGCAGAGGTACTGGTGTGTGTCTTGGTAGGCCTTATATAGGCTAAAGGCCGCTTTACATGCCGCGATATCGGTACCGATATCGCTAGCGTGCGTTCCCGCCCCCATCGGTTGTGCGACACGGGCAAATCGCTTCCCGTGTCGCACAACATCGCCCACACCCGTCACACTACTTACCTGCATAGCGACGTCGCTGTGACCGGCGAACCGCCTCCTTTCTAAGGGGGCGGTTCGTTCAGCGTTACTGCGACGTCACAGCAGCGTCACTGAACCGCCGCCCAATAGAAGCGGAGGGGCGGAGATGAGCGGGACGTAACATCCCGCCCACCTCCTTCCTTCCGCATTGCGGGCGGCGGCAGGTAAGGAGAACTTCCTCGTTCCTGCGGTGTCACACGGAGCGATGTGTGCTGCCGCAGGAACGAGGAACAACTTCGTTACTGCTGCAGTAACGATATTTGAGAATGGACCCCCATGTCACCGATGAGCGATTTTGCACGTTTTTGCGACGATGCAAAATCGCTCATAGGTGTCACACGCAATGGCATCGCTAACGTGGCCGGATGTGCGTCACAAAATCCGTGACCCCAACGACTTCGCATTAGCGATGTCGTAGCGTGTAAAGCCCGCTTAAGACGCTAACCAAATGGAAGCACAAGAGTGTTTAATAGAGCGATGGGAGGGGAGCGGAATTCGGTTTGTAACAGATGTTAATTGATGATGAGCCATGCACACCACTGAGGAATATGTTGGTATATAAATAGGGAAATTATAGGGTTTCTTTCGAGGAAAAAATTGGGGTTAAAGGAACCTTTTTATGGTAAAAATGTGTTTTGTTTGGTTTTTTTTTTCTGATTTTCATGGTTCAGTTATAAAAGTCTTTGAAGCACCTCACCACTTTTAGTAAAATTCAACGCACATACCGGTGTCCATTGTCACAGCCTCAGACACCGGGTTTAGGCTCATTGCACATGATCAGAAGTCCCAGTACTTCTGGTCATGTGCACTAACCCTCTCTGAAAGGGGGACAAATACACCCAGCCTCATAGTGAGTATGACCGAAAGTGCTGGGACTTCTGATCATGCGTACTGAGCCTAGACCTGGCGTTTGAGGCAGTGACAACGGACACAGGTACGTGTGTCACCACCAATGACACTGGGCAATGGGCATTGAATAGCATATTAGCACGCCTCTGTGGGCATGCTAAGAGGGCGGACTAGTCGGGGGAAATAAAGCCCTTATGACTAGTTTGTGTGCTCATTAGCATATCATAAAGGATCTTTAGAGATACTACATTTCTAAAGATCTCTTTATCTATGCTTCTAGATACAGGGCCAGTTAGGCAGGGATTAGCAATATACACCCAGAACTGCTCGTGGTTCTGGGTGCATATTGTAACACTCAGGTTCCTTTAAAGGATATCAGCATTAAAAGTTTGATCGCTAATTTTTCTTAATTTTCAGCAGATTTCAGATACTTAAATAATAAACTTATCGGCTAAAATTTACCACTAACTTAAAATACAATGTGTCTTGAAAAAACAATCTCTGACTCAGAGTTATCGCATAAAGGGCCACTGGTCAGATTTGACAAATGGGGTTTGGTCTTTACTTGGACAACTAGTTATCAACCTGTATGTTAAAATTCCAATACCTATACTCCTCCTCCAGCGCCGGCACCGTTCTAGTGGTGTTGGCACTCTCTCTTCCGGCATCGGGTAGCAGCCTTCCATCATGCGAGTCCTACTGGCAGTCAGCAGCCGCTTCACTCCCCCCGCCTTAAATCAAATCACTCTCATCCGGAGGAGGTGAGCGCTGCTACTCTGGCTCTTCTTCCAGATGTAGATGATAAGTCCGTAGGCAGATGCTATATTATATATGTAAATTATCAACTTATTCACATGATCAGTACTGCACCCGGACTAGGCTGCATTTCCTAAAATCCAATCACAAGCATGCATTCAGATAAAAATGGTGTGGAAGCAAAACACGAAATATCCCTCCATGCGGCTGTAGGGCTCATACTCTCCACAGTAATGATTTTATGTCTGCTTGTATTAAATTATCCGTGAACGCTAACGCTCCGAGACATCGGCTCTGCTCATATGGATGTCAATGATAAATGCTGTGTCTGGGTCTTTCTATCATTTCCTCAGGCTTAAGAGCCCGTTACCTAGTAATTACCGGAATCCACCCTCCATCCTTAATTTCTTCCTTTCTTTCTATAGGAGATGATCACAGTGATCATTGTATACTAGGTGGTGTCTCTCCGCAGGGACAGTTGACTAGTCTGGAATTACTGACTGCGGGGACCGGTGACTGAAAAATGTATTTGGGAAGCCAAGTTAGAGAACGCTTTAAATCCTGGCTCATAGTATGGCTTCAGGACCTATAATGATGTTTGGAGGTAATAGGGGTAAAATATGGACTGCAGGCTTCTGTACAGCAGCTCCTTTAGATGGCTGGTTAATTGAAGAAAGGAAGAACAAGATTTCTTCTGTGAAGCGGGATGGCTGCGTGATTGATCTCCGTTCGTTGCTTGGCTTCAAGTGTAAAAAGGGAAAAGGAAGAATGATTGCTGTAAAGGAAGGTTCTGCGTGCGGTCGCTGTGCATAGTCACTCCTTTTGATCACTTGTCTCATGTATTTCTCATTAAGTGTGACATCCTGTATCTGTAATATAAACTACTGCACCGTGAAGACGCCTTTTCGGCGTCCTACATTTGTTCTGCCGGGAAAAATTGTCTTTGAGATTTCTATTGTGCTCAGAAGATGGAGTGAAAAGGAATTTTTTTTTTTTTGTTATTTTCAAGTAACACTGGCCATAGATGTAATGATAAAGGCAAGAAACCTCTCCTGTTGGGTTTTTACTTTTACGCTTTCGGTCAGCAAACCTATCCACGATTTGTGGGCAGCTTTGTTCTGGGTGATAGCTTTGGGCTGCCCCCTTGACAAGCATTTTGAAACAGACTGATATATTATGAGCTGTCCTTACCTGGTAATTAAAGAAGGTCTGTGAGCCCAAAATGACTGTTTAAGGCTACTTTCACACATCCGGTTTTTTGCTCTGCGGCACAATACGGCGTTCTGCAGAAAAACCGCAACCGGTTTTTTTTGCATAGACTTCCATTAGTGCCGTATTGTGCAGCAGGGGCTTGCGTTCGGTCCGGTTTTTGCCGCATGCGGCAGATTTAGCCGATGCCGCGGCCGGATCGAACGTTCCCTGCAACGTTTTTTGCTCCGGCAAAAAACACCGCATCGCGCCGCATCCGGCCGCTGCGGCGCATTTTTCAATGCATACCTATGGAGGCCGGATGCGGCGCGATGCGGAAAAAAATCGCATCCTGCCGCCGCATGCGGTTTTTGCCACTGCGCATGCTCAGTAGCATGCCGCAACCGGAAAAAACCGGACGGGCCGCATGTAAAAACTTATGCAAAGGATGCGGTGTTTTCGCCGCATCCGTTGCATAGCTTTCACAGCCGGATTGAGCCGCAGTGCTCAAACCGGATGTGTGAAAGTAGCCTAAACCAAGCACATGCACACAGTCAAGCTTGGACTGGCCCACAGGGAAACAGGGGAATCTCCCGGTGGGCCCCTGTGTTGGAGCAAGCCAGTTATCCTCCAATATAGTTTTCATAGTTTTTAAAGTTGAAGGGAGACTCTTAAGTCCATCTAGTTCAACCCGTAGCCTAACATGGTGATCCAGAGGAAGGCAAAAAAAACCCCAATGTGTCAAATAAGCTCCAATGGGGAAAAAAATTCCTTCCTGACTCCACATACGGCAATCAGACTAGTTCCCTGGATCAACACCCTGTCATAAAATCTAATATACATAACTGGTAATATTATATTTTTCAAGAAAGGCGTCCAGGCTCTGCTTAAATGTTAGTAGTGAATCACTCATTACAACATCATACGGCAGAGAGTTCCATAGTCTCACTGCTCGTACAGTAAAGAATCCTCGTCTGTGGTTATGATTAAACCTTCTTTCCTCGAGACGTAGCGGATGCCCCCGTGTTCCAGTCGCAGGCCTAGGTGTAAAGAGATCTTTGGAAAGGTCTCTGTACTGTCCCCTCATATGTTTATACTTTGTGATTAGATCCCCCCTAAGCCTTTGTTTTTCCAAACTAAATAACCCCATTTAATAACCTGTCTTGGTATTGCAGCCCACCCATTCCTCTAATAATCTAGGTCACTCTTCTATCTACCTGTAAGATTATGCTATTTATAACCTTCTATACTTTTGCTATCAAGAAAAGCATCCATTCCTCTCTTAAATTCATTCAGTGAGTTGGCCATCACCACTTCCTCAGGAAGAGAGTTCCAGAGCCTCACTGCTCTTACCGTGAAGAACCCTCTTCTATGCTGATGTAGGAATTTTCTTTCCTCCAATCGAAGAGAATGCCCCCATGTTCTTGTCATAGTCCTTAGTACAAACAGATCATGGGAGAGATCTCTATATGGCCCTCTGATATATTTGTTCATATTTATTAGGTCTCCCCTAAGTCTTCTCTTTTCTAGAGTAAATAGACCTAATTTTGATAACCTTTCCGTGTATTGTAATGCACCCACTCCATTTATTATTTTAGTAGCCCGCCTCTGAACCCTTTCAAGTTCAGTAATGTCTGTCTTGAGCACCGGCGCCCAAAATTGCACACAATACTCCAAGTGTGGTCTGACTAGTGATTTGTACAGAGGGAGAATGATGTTTTCATCTCGTGCCCCCAGACCTCTTCTAATGCATCCCATCACCCTATTTGCTTTGGTGGCTGCTGCCTGACACTGGGCACTCCAATTTAGCTTCTTATTGACTAAGATGCCTAAGTCTTTTTCCATGTCTGATTTCTCCAGCACTTTCCCATTTAGTAGGTAATCGTAGCATTTGTTTCTCCTTCCCATGTGCATAACCTTACACTTATCTGTGTTAAACCTCATTTGCCATTTTTCAGCCCAATTCTCAAATTTACTCAAATCCATCTGTAGTTGCAAACTGTCCTCCTTTGTGTTAACTACCTTACATAGTTTTGTATCATCTGCAAATACTGATATTTTACTCTGTAAACCATCCACCAGATCATTAATATATTAAATAGTAGGGGGCCCAATACAGACCCCTGTGGCACCCCACTAGTAACCCTGGCCCAATCTGAGTATGCGCCATTAATAACCACTCTTTGTTTTCTACCACTAAGCCAGCTACCTACCCATCTACACACATTTTCCCCGAGCCCAAGCTTTCTCATTTTACTTAGCAGTCTTCTATGTGGGACAGTGTCAAATACTTTACCGAAGTCGAGATAAATGACATCCAATGATTCTCCTCGGTCCATGTGAGAGCTTACATCCTCATAGAAGCTGATCAGGTTAGTTTGACAGGAGCGATCCTTCATAAATCCATGTTGATATGGAGTTAAACAATTATTAACATTGAGACATTCCATAATAGTATCCCTTAAAATCCCTTCAAACATTTTACCCACAACAGATGTTAAGCTTACCGGCCTATAGTTTCCAGATTCCCTTTTACACCCTTTTTTGAATATTGGTACCACATTTGCTAGCCGCCAATCCAGTGGAACAGACCCAGTTTCTATAGAGTCTTTAAATATAAGGAATAGAGGCCTGTCTATCACATTACTTAACTCCCTTAATACCCGAGGGTGAATGCCATCAGGGCCTGGTGATTTGTCAATTTTAATGTTACGAAGTCGGTTCTGCACTTCTTCCTGGGTTAGGCAGGTCATACTTAATGAAGTGTTTACATGATCACTCTGCATTTCCCGTGGCATATGCTTTTCCTGTGTGAACACAGTTGAGAAAAAAGTATTTAAAACATTTGCTTTTCCCACATCGCTTTCTATGATTTTACCCTCATTATTCTTTAAAGGGCCAACACCATCAATTTTAATCTTTTTTTCTGTTTATATAATTAAAGAATAGTTTGGGATTTGTTTTGCTTTCCTTAGCAATGAGTCTCTCAGTTTCTACTTTTGCTAAATGTATTATATGAGCAATATTTCGCCCCAATACATTATTCACAATGTACAGAAAAAAGCAGCAACTCCTCATTTTACTCAACAAACTACCCAGTGCATTATTACATAGGAGTTTGTATGTTCTCCCCGTGTTTGCGTGGGTTTCCTCCGGCTTCTCCGGTTTCCTCCCACACTCCAAAGACATAATGATAGGGACTCTAGATTGTGAGCCACAATGGGGACAGTGTTGCCAATGTATTTAAACCGCTGTGGAATTAAAAGCGCTATCTAAATGACTAAATATTATTATTATTATTATTATTATTATTATTATTATGTACAGATACATGTGTCAGTGAGGCTAGCTGAACAGTGCGCCCCCAGAGTCAGTGTTACAGGTGGGACCTTGGAAGCTCAGTCCGACAGTGCACACATGGTGTTGGCAAATGGCTCATTACCTTTCCACTACTTGGTTTCCTTTCATGTCCACCTTCTCTTCTTTGATTGACAGCTCTGGCTTTACGTGAGCTATAGAAGGGTGGGCATAGATAAGGAAACATGTACTTGGGAAGGTATAGTAAAATGTTTGGCCTAGCCTGTGTTTGGTTTGAACAGTCTTTTTCTGCTAACAGACTCGTTATTTCTGGACCATCCATTGGTTTTAAACATTGGGCGGTTTGGTTCGTGCTCTGTAGTGATGATCTGAAACATTTCTGCATAGTAGCAGAACTATACTCGATTGTGTAGCTTCTAGTGATGGGCGGACTCGCAGATACCTGGAATCGGCAGGTTCAACCAGGTTTAAAAAAAAAACCAAGGTTTGAGCCCGGAATTGATCACGGCTATCTGGACGGACGCCAGTCCCTCTATGGGGAGCCAAATTGGGTGCTTAAAAATGGTGGTAGAAGGGATAGGCGGGATTAGAGTAATCGCTTTGTACTTACCAGTCTCCACATGGTTGTAACTCTACTTTCGGGGCTGCTCATTATCCCTCATGTATATGCACTGCTTCTCCCGCCCGCCTCCTGGCAAAAACTCACATCACTATCACATCAAAACTGCATGGTGTTTTGATGCATTTTTTTGCTGGGAGGTTTAGATTGGGTGAAGGAATATTGAGTAGACATGTCAGCATCAAATCTGCATCTCTTGGCAAAAAAAAAAGACACTGCCCGGAGATGCAGGTCTGTGAATTCGGTGACCTCACCTGAGGTGACATCACTCAGTTCAATGAGGTCACCTGAAGTCAGGTTTCCTGTGGTCACAGGTGGCGGACTGTGGGAACCTCCAGCTGTGACCGCAAATAACCTTCGTGCCGTCACCACTTATCGCTGCGGCTCAGTCTCTGCCTGAAGCCCACAGCAGGCGGACATGTTCTGTGCCCGTGAGCTGTACCTTCAGTAATGTAGCAGAGCTTGAATCGTCATGGCACCTTGTATGGATTACGTTGGACCTGGCTGTTTTGGGGGTTAATAAAGGGATACAAAGAGGGTGGGGTTTTTTGTATTTTATTTCAAATAAAGGATTTTTTCGGTGTTTGTGTTTATTTCTTTTCACTTACAGATCAATAATGGGGGGGTCTCATAGACTGCCTCCCGTTACTAATCTAGGGCTTAGTGGTAGCTGTGAGCTCTTATTAACCAATTATTACCCTGATTGCCACCGAACCAGGGCAGTCGGGATGAGCCAGGTAAAGCTTCGAGATTGTCGCAACTAAAAGATGTGACAATCCTGGGTGGCTATAGGCTGCTATTTTTAGGCTGGGGGCCCAGTAAGCATGGGTTTCCCCAGCCAGAGAATACCAGCCCCGAACGGTCTGCTTTATCATGGCTGGGTATCAAAAGTACCCCCTGAAAGTACCCCGACTGAAAGACGTTTTTTTATTTTTTTAAATTATTTATTTAATTAAATAAATGCAGTCCTTCTTATTTTGGCACACAACCAAGATAAGCACATGGCTGGGGGCTGCAGCCTGTAGCCATATGCTTTTATCTGTGCTGAGTATCATAATATGGGGGGGGGACTCTGCTCCAATTTTTTTATTTTATTTATTTTTATACCAATATAGACATATCCAGAGAACATTTGATTGAAAGTAGTCAGATACACTGTCACATAGGGTGGGGGCTCTGTCTGACTGCAAACAGAGATGCTGGGACTGTCGATGGGCGGGGTAAGCGGTGAATATGTATAAAGAATAATGAGCAGCCCTGGAAGTAGCATTAGAGCCACGTCGGAGACACTAAGTATAGCACACTTGTTTTCCCCTTTTTATTTTTCATTTATTTATTTTTTATTACCAGAATTACTGAATCCAGATCGTTACCCTGAGTTCCCTGAGAACTCCGAGGTCGGTGCTCGGGGTCTTTTGAAACAGCGTGGATCCAGACTTTTACAGTCCGGGTCCACCCATCACTATTAGCTATGAGAAAGGGGATCTGACATAGCATCAAAACACAAACTATGGAAAAACCCTTTAAATTTAGAAACTATGAAATACTGGACATTTGGTCAGGCTTTCTCCAAGCTGATTTTTATAGAAGCCTTTAGAATTTTGTCTTATGGTAGGAAATGTCGAGTCCTACTAACACACAAAGGAGTTTCCCACGACCTCAGTCCGGCTTCATTGGCAAGCTTGATAAAAATGAACAGCCAAATCCACGGCAGAGGGGACAACAAGCTGCGTTAATCTGGTCTCTCACAAAGAAAATGGTTTTCTAAGATTAAACACACTGATATTGAAGGGTCTTTATTAGAAACTCTTCAGAGCGACGGTCAATGGGAAGCACAGTCTGGTCGCACTCTACGTCGATAATATCTAAACGTCCTGTCTGAAAGCCATTTATAGATCTTCCGATTAAGAACTTGGTGAAATAAAAGGGAGGTAGATCCATGCATCCAGTAAATGGCAAAATGTCAGCTTTGTTTCATCTAACTTTCTGCTAGTCTCTTGCATAACATCCAATTCCCTGGCTTCTACAGACCCGCAGGCGTATGACCACAATCATTATTTGTAGAGGTCTCCCATGTCAGCGCTTCTATAAAGAAACTAAGTGTGTTTGTGCATTGTGCAATTCTAATCACAATTGAAATTGAAGGGGTTTTGAAGCCCCTTCAATTTTAAAAACCACCCAAAATGGAGCAAAATATTAATGTAAGTGATGCTCACACTTACCAATCTGTCACGATTGACAGACAGTCATGTGGTTTCTAGCAATAGAAGGTCACAGTGTTTGCCTAAGCAAAATGCTCCCTGACTTTCTATTGTTCTAGCTTTTGGTGTTCATTGTGCTGGGTGGCTTTCCTCCTGGATTTTCATCTCTCCCCCTTTTGGACCCAGCAAGAGCTCACCTTCCACCCAGCTGCTGGTTATCAGTATTCTCCCTTCTTCCCTGGACTGTTTCTGGTAATATTATTCAGTTCATTCAAGCTCTGGTTGCAAGTAGATGGCTTGCTCTTATCTGTAATATCTTTCAAGCTTTGCTGAGCTTCTACCTGAGTCATCTTTAGATAAGTAGTTCATTAATTCCCCCCCCCCGTGTCTTCCTTTAGCATTTAGTGGGGTTGAGAAAGAGCTCCTCCCATCTATTCCCGATTTAGGGCCCAGCACTAGGGTTACCTAGGGTCAGGTATCCAGCTCTGTGCATAGGTGAGGACCCTAGGGTTGTGAGGGACCCCATGGACCAGCAGTAGGTTTGATAAGGGGTCACTATCTCCCCTTTCCCTAGACCCAGAAGTCCCCTTCCCTTAACCTTCGCCCCTTCCTTGGTACGTCACCGTACCTAGCGTGACACATTCCCTTTCCATAGCTTCCTGGGTCTCCTGTCAGTCTCCTTGGTACTTCCTATCAGGACAGTGTCCAGACACCTACTGGCAGCAGCTTGTGACCCACATGTGACAGCTAGAGTCAGTGATTGACTGCAGCGGTTAGATGTGGGAATGGTGGGGGATATTACATTAATTACTCTACACCATTCTAAGTACTTAGGACATGTGATCTTAGTAATATTTTTGCCATTCTAGAAGGTCTAAATTTTGACAATTTCTTGCTTATCTATTATTTATCTTAACATTAGCGAACACTCAAAAAAATTGACTTTAATGGGAACAAGACTGTAGATCGTGGAGGGCAACAACCGGGAACATGAAGTAAAAGCCATGTGTAGTACAAAAGAACAACCAAGGCTGGACGGCTTCACCCCATCCTGATGGTTATTTCCAACAAAACAAGTTATGTTCAATCTATTTTTATTAGGTATATTTCAAAAATTACAATAATCACCATGAACCTATATTGAAAACATTTACAATTTTCAAATTTTCAATACAAAAAAAATGCCACAAACTGTTAAGTTATGTCCTTTTGTGTCCCAAGACACATCTCCCTCTGTCTATTCCGGACCTCACACAGGATCCCCGTGACCTCATTTGTAAGAATTCAAGCAAAGTTAGGAATGTATCCGAGAACCACTATATTTGGTCGTCTTGGGTCACTAGGACAAAATACCTTATGGAATATTATACTATTAGTAACAATCAGAGAGATTTAGAACTCCAAAAAGACAAAGAAAAAGAATGAATGGAGAACAGCGAAAAGTATACTAGAAAGAGAGAAGAGAAATCAAAGTGGAGAGGGGAAGAGAGGGGGGGGAAAGAGGGGGAGGAAAGGAAGTCATTCATTTGGGGAACCTGCGGACATGAGACGGGTCGAAGCCCCTTCTTTTTCTCTCAAGACCTTCCTATATGTGCAAGTGTCACTTTGCCACCATATTTCGGGTCCATTAAAATAGCTTGTGAAAATCAGTGGATTCATGGAAAGACATCCACTCACTCCAGGTTGTACAGAACTTTTCTCCTTGTCCCGAGATGTCTGCCGACAACTCCTCCATTCTATAGATATCGGACATTTCCGAATACCATTCTGTGATTGGAGGAGTTGTGGTCGTTTTCCAGTGTCTTGGTATTACCGAGCGGGCAGCTGTTATGCAGAATCTCAGGATATCTTTTTTGTGATATGATATCGAATGCGGTAAAATGGAAAGTAGGGCAATTTTAGGAGAACTCACCACCTGTCTCCCAGTTATGAGACAGTAATTATCAAATACCTTCTTCCAAAAAGGTTTTATCAACTGGCACTCCCACCAGATATGTATCATGGTGCCCGTCTCTTTGTTACATCTCCAACACACCTGGGAGACCTGTGGGAAGATCGCATGGAGCTTCGATGGGTATTGATACCACCGTGTTAATATTTTATAATTTTTCTCCTGAGCTGAGCATGCGAGTGACATTTTGTGGCTGAATAGGAAACCTTTCGCCCACTCCTCCCGTGAAAAGGTCTCCCCCAGATCCCGTTCCCAAGCCAGCTGGTAGTTTATCTTTTCGGTTTCACCATGTCTGATGAGGACCTTATATATGAGGGAGATAGCATGATCTGGGGAGTCCCCCCTTCTGAACAGTTCCTCCATTGGAGTAAGAGTTCTGCGGATCAGGCCCTCTGCCTCCCGTGTAGCGATAAACGACTTCAGCTGTATGTACTCAAACCACTGCGCTCCTCCACCCATGGGCCGCAATCTAATATCTTGAAAGTCAGGTAGCTTACCATCCACGAGAATGTCCCCGACTCGGGTGTCCTCCACCGCCCTCCATCCGAGAAAAGCGCTCTTCCGATAACCAGGGCGGAAAGAAGGGCAAGAAAAAAGAGGAGACAGGGGGCCTAGAGTGTCTAGTGGAGCAAATTTGCTTGATACTGTATGCCAAACTTTGAGGGTGTCCTTTGTGTATTTCGATGCCGGCCCTATCATGGAACTGTCAGATAATGGTATCCAGGGGAGGTGTCCCAGGGGGACTGGAATATCTGTCTGTTCTATCTGTACCCATTGTTTATTTTTGTTCTGGAAAGTCCAATCCAACACTCGGACCATAGCTGAGGCTTGGAAGTATGTCTTAAAATCAGGGAGTCCAGTTCCCCCCTCCCCCTTCAGGCGAGTCAAGGAGCGTAACCCAATCCGGGGCCTTCTCCCCCCCCCACACAAAGCGCACCAAAGCTGCGCGCAGGCTCTGAAAAAACCCCCTTGGAGGTATTATAGGGACAGTTTGGTAGATGTATAAAAAGCGAGGTAAAATATCCATCTTAACTACATTCATCCTACCGAACCACGATAGTCTAAGTCCATTGTAGGACGAGAGATTTTTAATAGTTCGATTTAGCAGGGTTTGATAGTTGAGCGTATATAATTTTGATAAATCTGCCGGAATATACACCCCCAGATACTTCACCGCCTCAGGTTTCCACTTGAACGGGAAATTGGAAGCAATCTGACTAACCTCTGACTGGGGCAATGAAATATTCAGGGCCTCCGACTTAGAAAAATTGACCTTAAAATTGCTTAAGTGGCCAAATCGTTCAAGTTCCTTCATCAATGATGGTAGGGAAGTATGAGGTTGGCTGACGTATAATAATAAATCGTCTGCGTACAATGCCGCTTTATGATGGACTGAACCACATCTTATCCCCTGGATATCATCGTTTTTCCTAATGGCATTCGCCAAATGTTCCATAACAATTACGTATAGCAGGGGGGACAAAGGGCACCCCTGTCTGGTCCCATTCTGTATGGCAATGGAGGAGGACAGCATACCATTTATCCGGACCCGGGCAGTCGGACCAGAGTATAGCACTAAAATTTTTTGTAGGAACTTTGGACCCAATCCCAATTGGTCTAGAGCTGCTCTCATAAATCCCCAGTGAACCCTGTCAAAGGCCTTTTCTGCATCGATGGACAATAAGCCCATGGGGATTGCTTCAAGCTTGGCCTTCGTCACCAGAAGACCAGTCTTGATGGTATTATCCCTGGCTTCACGGCCTTTGACAAAACCCACCTGATCCGTATGTATACTTGAAGGCAGCAGGGGCGCTAATCTATCTGCCAATATCTTAGAGAAGAGTTTGATGTCAATGTTCAGCAGAGATATGGGTCGATAATTTGCAGCATGTGCTGGGTCCTTCCCGGGTTTGGGGATTACACTAATGTGTGCCTCAAGGGTCTGAGGAGCAAATCCGACCTCTCCATCTAAAGAATTGAATGTTCTGGCCATAATTGGGGCCAACTGCGCTTCGAACAGCTTATAAAAAGCCGGGGTGAATCCATCAGGTCCCGGACATTTACCAGAGGGGGTGTGTCGAATAGCGGCACCGACCTCTGTTTCCGAAATGTCCTCCTCCAAAGCCCCAGCAAGCAAGACATCCAGAGGGGGAAGGGCAGTATCTCTTACATATTTTCTCATTTTTTCCCTTAACTCCGTAGGGGCGAGGTCCGTGAACTGACCCCTGATGTTATATAACTTGTCATAATATGATTTGAAGATTTCAAGGATCTCCCCTGGATCATGTGTGTTCCCATCTCTCTGCGTCTTAATATATGGAATGTATGAAACGGCAGCCCTGGGATGCAGCAGGCGAGCCAGTGGGCGTCCGCATTTATCTGCTGCTTCATAATAGAATCGCTTCATACATTCTCTCTGATACAAATACCTCCGGTCCAGAAGGTTCTTAAGTGCGGTTCGCTTTTGAATAAGGTCCGCCATGTTCGTAGGGGCGAGCGTCTGCTTATGCCTAAGCTCCAGTCGATGAATCTGCTGCAATAATCCGTTCACCTCCTCTGTCCTTTCTTTTTTAAGTCTGGAGCCATGCTTAATCAGCACTCCCCTCAGGACACATTTCAACGTTTCCCACTGGACCGGGGGAGATGTTGGATCTCCTTTATGTACCTGAACGAAGGACTCTATTGTGTCCTGCAACTCTTTCTGGCATATGTTATCTTTGAGAAGATTGCTATTTAGCCTCCATGTCCATGAGCGCTGGGTGATGGGGGGAATCTGTAGGGACAGGTAGATTGGGGCATGGTCAGACCAAAATATGTCTCCAATTTTAGCTATTGGTTGCCAAGAAAGTGCTCGCTGTCCCACCAGAAAGAAGTCAATTCTAGTGTATGTATTATGTGGAGGAGAGAAGTAAGTATAGTCCTTACCCTGTGGATTCAGAATGCGCCAGATGTCTATCAGTTGGAGGGCGTGGAGGTCCCGCCTCAAAGAACCCATCTCGCGTTGCCGACCTGGGCCCCTCCCAGAGGAGGAGTCCACTGCTGGATTTAGGGTAAAATTAAAGTCCCCACCAATAAGTAGCGTCCCCTCTGCGAAGTCCGCCAGTGTCTTCAAGAGAGATCTGCACGTAGAAACCTGGTTATTGTTTGGAAGATACCAATTTGCAATGCTAAACACCGTATCAAAGACCCTCAGTTTGAGGAACACGTATCTACCTTGGCTATCTATGCGTGTGTCAATGACCGTATGTGCAAGCTGTTTATGTATTGCTACTGACACTCCCTTAGACTTAGCTTCTGGGTTAGTACTGTGGTACCATACGGGGTAGAATCTATCTTTAAATGCTGGTATATTGCCGGTTTTAAAGTGCGTCTCCTGCAATAGGAGGATTTGTGTCCTCTGTGCATGGAGTAAAGAACCTGCGAGCGCTTCTGAGGGATATTGAATCCCCGTACATTGAGTGAACATAGTCTAAGCGCCTCCATTTCCCCGTCTACAGGTCCCCCAGTGAACAGGGAGTTATTGTTATCAGGAAGGGGCAAGGGAGAGAAAGAAAAAAAAAAAAAAAAGGGGGGGGGGGAGATGGGTGGTGATGTGTGTAGGGAGAAAGAGAAGGAAGGGTAGTACCGCTACCAAGTAGGGTTAGCGATAAAAAGAGAACTAGTTATAGATGGGAAGAAAAAAGGGAGGAAAAGAGAAAAGAGAAAAAGGGGAAAAAAGAAGGAAGAAAAAAGGAGTAGGAAGGAGAGAAAAAGAAGAGGAAAAAGAAAAAGAGAGGCCCTCAACAATAGTATCAGGCAAACGATCGTGGGGTCAGTATAACCTACACCTGCCCGCAGTGTGTAGAACCCCGACGGGAAGTAGACTTTCAATAGAGGCCCGTCCCCCCCCGGGTCGGCCCCAGACCCCCAAATATGAAGCATTACTATCTATATCAATATGTAGTGACGACATACCCCCACCCCAGTCATCTTTGCAATTCACATAACATTTAACATTTGACCGGCAGGACACAAAAATGGTTATTATGTTCCTGTAATTAATGGCTCAAATTTCGACTAAAACAATCTCTGACTTAACGTTAGTCTGTCCCGTAAGATCTATATTTAGCAATATATCTAAGGCAGTAAAGAATGGGAAGATCTCATTCCCCCTCACGGTCCGGCGGTGTCATCTCTGCGTCTTTCCTTCGCTGTGGGCCCCGATTTTTCCTGCGAGTATTCTCTCGTTGCGGGAAAGGGTTGTTGATAGGCTCTCCAGGGAAACTGTGGACACGTGGCCACTCCTTGTCTGGAATATGGACGACAGGTACTCCAAGGGCTGCACAAAAGGACGGAAGATCCAATAGAGAATGTAGCACATGTAGGCTTCCCCCACGTCGGACCTGCAGTTTAAAGGGGAATCCCCAAGAATACAGAATTCCCCTCTGTCTTAGAGTGTCCAGAAGAGGTCTCAGGACCCTACGCTTCTGCAGAGTGTGCCTTGACAGATCCGGTAGTAGCTGGATTGGTATATTCTTGAACATAACAGAGTCCTTTTGCCTGGCTTTGGCCAGGATTTCTTCTTTCTTTTTGTAGTTATGTACCCTACAAATTACGTCCCGAGGGTTAGCATTCTCTGTTGGTTTGGGGCCCAGTGATCGATGTGCTCTGTCCAGTTCTAAACGGGAGTCCCGTGGTAGATCTAGAATGGAGTTAAAGAGTCGCCTTAAAGATGCCTCCAGGTCTTGGGGGGCTACTGACTCGGGGATACCCCTTATCCTGATGTTATTACGTCTGCCCCTATTCTCTAAGTCATCCAGCAGATCCGTCAAGTGTTCTATTTGGATGGCTTGCGTAGCTAGAGTCTGCGACTGTTGGGAAAGCTGTGCAGACATAGAGGTTACGCAAGTTTCGGAAGTTGTCATGCGTACGTTTAACTGCTGCATTTCTCCTCTCATGGACGAAGACTCTGCTTTGTATGAAGCCTCCATTCTAGTGATGTACTCCTCCATTTCTTCTCTAGTTGGGATAGCTCTTATACGAGCCTTAAGGTCATCCCAGACGCATATCTCTTGTCCCCTCTCCCCATTGTCTCCATCACCTGAACTGTGTGGAGGGGTTCTGAAGGCATCTGGTATCTTTCCCCTTTCAGGTGATGAAAGAGACTCATTTATACAAGAATCCCCCAGAGAGTCCAGTGCATTCCCAGGGAGCCCCTGCCTCACTTGTTTAGAAGGAGCCGAGGTTGAAGGGGCCTCCAATGGGCTGTGTATATCTGTAATATGAGAGTCATTACCAAGGCTCCCAACCCTCAGCTGCTCCACGCTGAGCATTGCCTCCGTGTAACTCTCCGTTGTTTCTCGTGCAGGGGGCATCATATCAGGGATAGTATTGTATCCATGCTGCTTGTTTCCCATGGGCGCTTTCCCTGCTGCCGGTACGAGAGGGACTGGCTGCATTATTAAGGATCTCCTCTGTGTCTTACCCCCAGCCTGGTCTTCAGCGTCCTGCCTTGTCTGCTGTCCCACTTCACACTGCTCCCTCGGGTGAAGGGATTGAGTTCCTGATGCTGCGGCTGCCGCCATGAGGTGAGAGGAGGGGGCCCCCATGTGCTGTGCGTTCTCCAGGCCACGCTGAGGATCACCGCTGCTCTGCCTTCCCGGCATTGCCGCCGTCTGGGGGATCCCGGGCGGCTGAGGCTGTGTGATGACGCCGCCCTCCTCCATGTTGCAGGGTAGCGGGGATGTCTCCCGGAGTGTTGCGGCCGCCATTTTAATTGATGCTGATACTTGGCCTGGTCCGGTGGAGCTCCGTAAAAACCTCGTTATGCGTGTAGGAGCCGGTATCCGGTGCTCTGTCTTTGTCCTGCCGCTATTGCTTCTTTTCTTAGCCGGCATTGGCTATTTTAGAGCCGGGTATGTGTCTCAATAAGGGGTCTAGGGCCTCTCCAGGCACGGGAACAAGGGAGACCAGCGTCCTCACTCCTCCATTGCCAGGCCACGCCCCACAAAACAAGTTATTAACCATTTTGTTGACAGAAGAAAACTGCCATGTCATATGTTTGCTGCAACTAGAATGCAAAAACTAGATTTTGGTAAAATAAAAAAGCCTCCTAGTTTGAAATTATATTGATCAATGTTGAATTTACGATTTTCGGGGAGAAGCAGTTAAGGGAATTAGTCAGTATGTCGTCTATATAGGCATGTAGGTCATAGAAAGTTGAATAAAATAGCACCTTGAGATCTGTGATCCGACTTAATGTGTAAATGAGCTGAAGAGATCTATGGTCCGAACGTAGATCTTTGAGAATTAAATGAAAGAGGGGGTTTGAGTGTGAGACATGTAATGACTGATAGTCTGCTCTCTTGATATTCATGTCTCGCACTGGTAACACCTGCTTTAATTTAAAATGAACTCTAAAGGCAGATACTCAATCAGCCATCATGTTGAGTAGAGTAATCCTGATATTTTAGCCAGGCGTTCCCAGAATTAGTACAAAATCCTTTTTTCTTCAGGATTTTATTATATTCAGGGTTTCCTTCTTAATTAAAGGCAGATACTCAGGGAAATCAGTGTCCGGCCCATAAATCTTATCAGCTCATTTACATATTAAGAAAAACGTTGATATCTCTGGAATAAGAAGTCAGATCGCAGATATTGAGGTGTCCTTTTATTCAACTTTCATTGACCTACATGCTCAATTAGATGGCTAAGGGGGGGATTGATCCTACTGACAAATTAAGTGGTCAGACAACTTCTTTAAAGGGAGTTTTACATAATGACATTATCCATGTGATCATTTCACAATAGATGGTGATTCTGCACCAATTATGAGAATAAAGGTCTTCTCATTCCCCTTATACTGCCCACTGGTGCCGGCGCGCAGTTCCATCGGTGTCGGAACTCGCGTTCTTGGGAATCATGTGACATTATTACACACAAGCCCCGCGCCCAATCAGCGCCGGCTTCTCTCTCTCCCCGCCTTCGAACATGTAAGTAATTAACAGAAAGTGGCAGCCGCAGCTGTAACGTCCTTTGAAAGCGGGGGGTAGAAGCCAGCGCTAATTGTCATGGGTCATGTGTTCTAACAATGTCACGTGGGCCCCAGGATTATGAGTTCCCTCACTGAAGAACCGCGCCGGCACAAGAGGTGAGTATCAGTTTTTTTTATGGAGGCGTACATGAATGAGAAGGGGTTGTCCTATCGGTAGATAGGTGATAAATTGGGATTATTGGATTGTCTGTCTTATAAAACCCATTATAAATAGTCTATTAAAAATGTAAGACAACCTGTTACTTGCTATAAATTTTATTTTTTTTGTTACTGTTGTAAAGGCCTCTGTTCTCACGATTCGGGCATTCTTTTGTTTGGTTCCTGGGTGCCTAATTTCCTGAGAAGTGGCTCCCTCTTCCTTATAAGTAACGCTAGTCTTTTTTTTTATCCAAGTGGGTGTGGTTCTTCTTGTCTATGGGTGTCTTTTTAAGAACAACCATGGACCTCTTCAGCACTGCCTTTCTACTGCTAACCCGATCAGCGCCTTGTAGCACATGACCGCTGCAACCTGTCATTGGGCTCAGCTATCTTGTGCTATCTACTTCATTATCCTCCCTAAATTATGACCCCATGATTATGAACCCATGCAATTAGGTCATGAAGGTGTACAACTTTGAGAATTGTCTCTCCAGGAAAGGAGACAAACTCTAGCGCCGCGCCACCTATTGGAAGTAGCGATTCTAAAAGTCAAAAGTGGATTTTTAACAATCCTTTGCATATGACTTGGGATATATGCCAGATCAGAATACCAATTTGCAGACACGGTGTTTCGGGGTGCTAGCCCCTCGTCAGTGCAAAGTATGGGGTGTCTGATCTGGCTCATGAGTAGCTATGTGAAGAATATTAGAAATGAGAAAATGTCAATATTATTTTTTTTTTTCTTTTTTTTCCAGGCATGTATTTCACAAGGTTTGCGTGGATCCATGGCTCAGTGAGCACTGCACCTGTCCTATGTGCAAGCTAAACATATTGAAAGCCTTGGGAATAGTGGTAAGTCGTGATAAGACGTTGCGGGGTCTCTTTTATCTCAAAGCTGTCATTCAGTTCTACACAAGTTTGGAAGGACACTGGCAAAAGCCCAATTTCTTTATCTCAAGGACTCTAGGGACTAAATAGAAAGTCTCCTATGACTGGATAGTCCAGATTTTCAAGACTATAAACAAACCAAGTAGGGTAGCATCTTGCCGTTAAGAGTTGGGGTGGATCTAGGTTTAACCCATTATTTTTTAGTTTGGTTTATTACAAATAAAAAAAAAAATAATTAATTTTTACCAGAAATGGCAAAGTTTCCAAAGTGCATGGAATTCTTCTGTATTCTCCAATGTCAATAAGAAGTGGGAAAAAATTTAAAGGGAACTTGTCAGGTGCAATATGCACTCAAACCACGAGCAGTTCTGGGTGCATATTTCTAATCCCTGCCTAATCGTCCCTGTATCTAGTAGCTTACATATAGAGTAGTATTTCTAAAGATCCTTTGATATGCTAATGAGCGCAGGGACTAGTCGCAAGGGCATTACTTCCCCTGACTAGTCCGTCCTCTTAGCATGTAAGCACACCCCTGCTGGCGTGGTGCTAACATGCTATTCAATGCCCATTACTTAGCGTCATTAGCGGTGACATGCGTACTGTGTCCATTGTCACCACTTCAGAACACCGGTTTAGGGTCAGTGCACATGATCAGAAGTCACCGCACTTCCAGGCATGCGCACTATGAAGCCGGGTGTATGCGTCCCGACTTCAGAGAGGCCTAGTGCGCGTGATTGGAAGTGCCGGGACTTCTGATCATGCGCATTGACTATAAGCCCAGCAACTGAGGTGGTGACAGTGGACACAGGTACGCGCGTCACCGTTGATGACGCTGAGCATCGGGCATTGAATAGTATGTTAGTACATCCCTATGGACGTGCTAACCTGCTAAGTGGGTGAACTAGTCGGAGGAACTAACACCCTTGTAACTAGTCCCTGTGCTAATTAGCATATCATAAAGGATCTTTAGAAATACTTTTCCTAAAGATCTCTTTATCTATGCTACTAGATACAGGGACAGTTAGACAGGGATTAGCAATATACACCCAGAACTGCTCCTTTTTTTGGGTACATATTGCACATGACAGGTTCCCTTTAAGAGACGTTCCAGCTCCTCACATAACAACTTTGCATGTTTTATTATTCAGGTAAAAAAAAAAACAATACTTCCATTCATAGAACATTCTGAGAACAACATTTTTCTTAATGAAGAATAACTAGAACATGCAAATTTTTTATCTGAGGAGCTGGAGCAGCTCTTAATTTTTTCCCTGCATCTTATTACTGATATGAAGCTAAATATAATGTGGAAATAACATAGTTCGACTCCTTTATTGCAGCTGACTGATGCTATTTTATTACATCTGATAGGATCTGTAAAAGTGACAAGCCGCAAGCTATTTATTGGTGCGGGTGAATAACAAACACTGGTTACCAACATCCTAGGTGCACGCTACCTATATGAGGAGAGACAATATGTAGCATGTTTTAAGGGTGCTTTACACGCTGCGACATCGCTAGCAATCTCGTTAGCGATGTGACACGCCAGATCGCAGATGCGATCTTCCGAGATCACACATAGGTCGTTTTTATAGCGCCGGTCACATGTGTGATCTGGCATGTCACATCGCTAACGAGATCGCTAGCGATGTCGCAGCGTGTAAAGCACCCTTTAGAATGCACTTGAACTACTACATTTTTGTATGATGTAACAATAGATTTTTCCTGAAGAAAAGTTTCACCAGATCTCAGATTAGTTGGCAAAAGACTTGGTGACAGATTCCCTTTAAATGGGCAGTTTTGATCCATGAGTCAGATCATCAATGGACAGTCAGTTTATGGTGTGAGGCTCCCCAGTCCATATTAGAAATGCAGCCATATACTTTTTTTTTTTTTTTTTAAGTGAAAATTTTTTTGGCCCTTTTTTCTTACCATTCACATATATAGCTGCTGAGTACTCTATCACGAGATTAAGAAACTTCCTGAAAACGCTCCAACATTTGAGCCGTCGCATGTCATTGTCAGCTGATGGCGAACGTGCGGGTGTTTGTTTCCTGCGGAGTCACTGAACACTGAGATGTTATCGCTAATTTTGTCTTTCAGTGGAAACACATTGAGTTTTCTACGTAATTGCTTCCGTTTATGGGGTGCAGTATTTCATTAAAGGGAACCGGTCAGAAGATTTGGGGCCTATAAGCTGCGGCCACCACCAGTGGGCTCTTATATACAGCATTCTAACATGCTGTATATAAGAGCCCAGGCCGCTGTGTAGAATCACTTTATAATACTCACCTAAACGCTCGCTGTGATGGAGTTGGGCCACATGGGCGTCTCCGTTCTCCGGGGCCGGCGCCTCCTCTTTTGGCCATTTCACCCGCCTTTTGAAGCCTGGGTGCATGACGCATCCTACGTCATACACACCCGTCCCGCGCAGGCGCACTACAATACTTTGATCTGCCCTGCTCAGGGCAGATCAAAGTGCATCTGCGCAGCACCTCAATGCCGGCAAATGTGGATAACGTAGGACGCATCATGAACCCCGGATTCAGAAGAAGGACAACAAAAATGGCCAAAAGAGGAGGCGCCGGCATTGGAGAACAGACACCCATATTATTCAACTCCACCGCAGAGACCGTTTAGGTAAGTATTATAAAGGGATTTTTACATTCTACACAGCGGCCTGGGCTCTTATATACAGCATGTTAGAATGCTGTATATAAGAGCCCACTGGTGGTGGCCGCAGCTCATAGGCCCCAAATCTGGTGACAGGTTCCCTTTAAGCGCTATGCTATGCAAGGGCAAATTCCGCTATATAACATAAGGAAAATCAATGGCTTGCTACGGTATGCAGAAAGCCTCTAGTTGCCACCTTGGTGCCCCCACCAAGCCCAGATCTGTAGTTTTATTATATAGTGCACTTTTGTAGTATATGGTGCACGTGATTCCAAGTTTAAATCTAGAGGACTAAAAAATAAAGTCAAGAGTGGGAAATAAAAGGTTGACAATTATGGTATATAAAAGTTTAAATCACCTTCCTTTACCCAATTAAAAAAAATAAAGTAATTAAACAGTAAATTTATTTGATATAGTTGGGTCTATCAAAGCCAACATTTTAAAGGGGGTGTCCACTTGTGTCCTCCAGTTAAAATAAAAGACCCTGTGCTCAACTTTCATTCTGGTGCTGTTCCATCGCTGTCGGTAATCGCGGATCAGGGCTCACGTGACATTGTGAAGTCAAGCAATCCTCACGTCAAGTCTGAGTCGGCTTCTCGCTCCTAGTCTTTGGACCAAATTAATCAACAGGAAGTGACACTGCAGCTCCACTCACTTCCTGTTGATTGCTCATTTGGTCCAAAGGTAGGGATAGAGAAGCTGGCGGTGATTGGATGCGGGGCTGACTTGACATCACAATGTCACGTGAGCCCCCAAACCTATTACCGACATCGCTGGAATGTCACCAGTACGGAAGGTGAGTACAGGGTCTTTTGTTCTAGGGGAAATAAGTGTAATCAGGAGGGTTTGTCCTAGTAGCGAACAACCCTTTCAAATGATAAAATTATTATAAAATTGAATAATAGATGTAAAAAAAAACAAAACCTTGAAACTCCAGAATTCCCATCTTGTGGTCACTGCTCTTGTACACAAAATTCCATAAAAAGGATCAAAATATTGTGTACCCCAAATTGGTATCAATAAAACCTTCACATCGGCACATAGTGTTTTGTCTCAATATGTTAGATATCACTCTAAGCGTACTGACCAGAAGAATTATATTTACTGCACAATGGAATGGACGTGGTAAAAATTAAAGCCAAAAACCAAACCCCCCCCCCCCCCCCCAAAAAAATTTTTCACTATTGCACCTCACTTAGAATATTTTCTCATCTTACAGTACATTATATGATCAATTGAATCTTGTAATTTAAAACTAGAACGGTTCCTGCAAACATTCCCCCCCCCTCCTCATACGGCTATGGAGTCGGAGATACAAAAAAGGTTATGGCTCATGGAAGAGGGGGAGGAAAGAAATGCAGTAACAAATAATCGCTTGTGAGACAAGGGGTTAAATTGTAGGACAAACCCATTCAGTCACAGTTTTGGGAATCTATCTTGAAATAAAAAATGCACCCATGTAATAGCTTTTACTAAATATTAGAAACATTGAAAAAAATATGGCAGCAATCCTCCAAATAAATTAGTCTTTATTCCATCAATATCAAACAAGCTTGTCCAGATTGGCTTAAAAGGGTCATCCGGGGCTTTAACATGGATGGGCTATCCTTAATGTCTGATGGGTGAGGGTATCAACTGGTCCTGGTACCTCCGCCGGGTGGAACTGCTCGCTTGTGGAGCTGCAAAGCACAGCTACGCCAACTGTGTAGTGGTCGTGGCAGGGAACTGCATATCCACCCCCTATTCTAATCAGTAGGGAGCAGATGTGCAGTACCTGCTGTGGTCAATATTCCTTTAACAGAGCTGTGCTGTGCAGCTCCGCCACAGAGTAGTTCAGGGGCAGCTGATCAGCGGGGGTACCGGGTGTCGCACCCTCACCCATCAGACATTGATCACCTGTCCTAAAGATAGGTCATCAATGTTAAAGTCCCAGACAATCTCTTTAAACATCAGAAGCCTTTCAATACATTGACGTGGAAGTGCTGCATCAATGAGAAGGAAGAAATCTGAAAGCAAATACATACACCGACCTACAGTGATGACTTGTCATTTTGACAGATAACAGCGGCAGACGGTCACAAGCTGCAGGGGTTACAAGTGATGACACGTCATCACTGGAGGCCAGGAATGTGGCTGGTTTTTACTAGGTAATCAGTCTAATGACCCCTGTATCATTCTTATGCCTTGAGGTGGATTTTTATTATTTATTTATTATGCATTGAGTACATAGTACCATCATATTCTGCAGTGCTTTACATAAATTATCATCACTGTCCTCATTGGGGCTCACAATCTAAATTCCCAATCTGTATGTCTTTGGGGTGTGGGTGGAAACCAGAGAACCTGGAGGAAACCCACAAATACATGGGAAGAACATACAAACTCCTTGTGGATGTTGTTCTTGGTGGGACTTGAACCCAGAACACTGCAAGATTGCAGTGCCAACCACTGAGTCAACCATATTTTTCCTGCAACTTTTTTGCAATTTGTTGGCGAAATCTGTGCCATGCAACCTTGTGAACGCACCCAAATGATGCCAACGAACGATAAACAGTCAACTATAAATCTATAAGGATTCTAGGGTAGGGATCGTAAAGTTGTGTTCTAATTCTTAGGGGCACTTTGCATGCTGCGACATCAGTAACAATGTCTTACCGACGCTGCAGCGATAGTCCCCGCCCCCGTCGCAGCAGCGATATCTGGTGATAGCTGGCGTAGCGAACATTATCGCTACGCCAGCTTCACATGCACTTTCCTGCCCTGCGACGTCGCTCTGGCCGGCGAACCGCCTCCTTATTAAGGGGGCGGGCCGTGCGGCGTCATAGCGATGTCACACGGCAGGCGGCCAATAGAAGCGGAGGGGCGGAGATGAGCGGGACGTAAACATTCCGCCCACCTCCTTCCTTCCGCATAGCCGGCGTGAGCCGCAGGATGCAGGTAGATGTTCCTCGCTCCTGCGGCTTCACACACAGCGATGCGTGCTGCCGCAGGAACAAGGAACAACATCGTAACATCGGTCATCCAGAAATTATGGAAATGAACGACGCTACACCGATGATACGATGACGACGCTTTTGCGCTCTTTAATCGTATCATAAAGGCCTTACACACTATGATCTCACATGCGACGCCGGATGTGTGTCACTTTCAATTTGACCCCACCGACATCGTACGTGCGATATCGTAGTGTGCAAAGTCTTAGACTTTGTTACAGACATTCTGAAAACTAATGGAGATCGATAGTAGGGTGGCTATAATGACCTGAGATGTGTTTATTTTCTGGGGTATAAGCATGCATAGATAGATTGATCTTGAGGGCTCTAGGATAACTATGTAAGGGCAGCTCCAATGCCAACATAGACGTTTTTGAAATTCACTCAACAGCCGGTGAAAACAGAGAAACACAAAGGCATATGATTTCCAAGAGTCTCCACCGTGTCCTTTTATTTTATACCCTTGAGGAATATAGGCATTTCTTGTATAAACGTAGGTGTACGCATATGTTACCAAATTGTGGAATACAATGGATTGTGTCATAATGAGTATGGCCCCCATGTTTTTGGAAGAACCCCTTTCTGGGTATACAGAGCCCCTTTGGTGGGCAGTATAATGTACGGTAATTTTGGTCTATCGGTCTGTTGTTAACGTCGCCACTGAAGCAGATTACACAATCCAGGGCACATTTGACCTTACAGTTAATTGAACGTTTCTTCCTAAATATCATGTGGCCATTAAGCAAGCGATGAATGATAATCTGACAAACGAAGCATAAAAGTAAACAGGTTGAGAACTGGACGGACAGAGAGGCCTTTGCAAAATCCGATATTGGCACAGATCAAGTCACAAAGGCCCTTCAGTGCCTTGAAGTGTGCCTGAGACCTGTTGAGACAGTGCTTAAGAGCAAAATTACACAGCACTTCTGCATAAGATGCAGGAGGACAAGCTGTTTCCTGCAAAGATTATCAGCCATCTACATATGCCCTGAAGGATTTCTGTGTTCTGCAAGCGTGGAAGAATAAAGCCAAACGCCAAGTAAGAAGCTTTATAACCTC
The DNA here is from genome assembly GCF_048569485.1 of Anomaloglossus baeobatrachus. Lineage (NCBI taxonomy): Eukaryota > Metazoa > Chordata > Amphibia > Anura > Aromobatidae > Anomaloglossus > Anomaloglossus baeobatrachus. The sequence continues at coordinate 61,034,455 of NC_134356.1, forward strand.
CCCCTACAATGTCTGCAGAGCTGGGGCAAAAGGGTCGAGATGAATGCTATGTACAACAGCGGGATAGATTCTGTGAAAGCGGAGAAGACTCATTGACAGAAATGACGGTCTCCGTTGGGTGTTTCCTTCCCTTGGTCGATTGTACTCCTCGTCCACCTTTTATCTTCCCCTTTACTTTACTCCCTAGAAATAGGGGCAGTGCAGCTGTATGTTCGATACTCACTATCTGAAGCACGCTTGCTGACAACGCCATTTCACACAAGGTTTTGCAAATCCAGTTTAGTTCACTGATGTTTCCGATAGTGGAGAAAGTTCATTGTGGATGGTGGGCACAGAAGCATCGGAGCTCCGTGTGCTCCTCTCCATGCTGTGTGCACTTATTTTCCTTCTAGGTGGCACTATAGTACAGAGCTAATTTGATCAAGAAGCAATGGTTTTAGGGGCACAGAATTTGATGTCTTGATGCTTGGTGCTTTGGTCACTTTGAATGGAAAGGTAGAAAGAAAAAACGGCACTTCCTTGTAGGGATATCAAGAGAAATAGGGGTGCTCTTCAGGTTCCAAAGCCGTACAATGTAATTAAACAAGGCACTCTCGAACTTGAAAGTGATGCAAGTTTATTTAATGTGCATGAAAAAAAACGTTTTCGGTCCACAATGGACCTTCCTCAGTTGCACATTAGTGGAGTAGGCTGGAGGCATAGGATGGCGTGAGGCGCGGTATCCACCGCTGCATGGCGGCCCCCATCCTATAAATTCTATATAAGAAAATTGAGACCACTATGCACAGTTGCCTTGCCATTTTTTATAGCCATGGCATCAGCCACAACTGGGGAGTGGAACACTCCCGTCCTTAAAATAGGTGTGATAGACCGGCTGACTCTGCTGTTTCACGAGGTAGACACAGGAATGTTTCTCCTTTTTTAAATTTTCAATGGATTTAATAAAACTCTTCATAAACGAACTATAAACAGACCTTTCCAGCATAAAGAAAACAAAATATCACTCAAACCAGTTTGTATAATTTTGACCTCTGCCCGCTCAGGATTAGGAGTCAGCTCTTTGCAGTATGAGCTCCATTTTGGAGGTCTCATCACCTCCAGATACCGAACACTAGGTGAATCCAGAGGCTTTCATGGACCATACCCTAGCGTGGAGGTATGGGGGCAGCCATCCCTCCAATCTCTTAAAAAAAAAAAAAAAAAAACGGCCCTTATGTCTGATTAACCCTCTCAGCACATAATATTCTGGAGCCTACATCCATGTTTCCCATCACCGAAGTTTTCAACCTTGGTGACACATATCTCACCTGCAGTAAAGGCCCCGTTACATGCAACGACATCGCTAACGAGATATCGCTGGGGGTCACGGATATCGTGATGCACATCCGGCGTCGTTAGCGACGTCGTTGCGTGTGACATGAACGACCGCTAACGATCTTACCTCAAATATCGTTGATCGTTGACACGTCGTTCCTTTCCCAATTGTCGTTGAACTTTTGGGACGCAGGTTGATCATCGTTCCTGAGGCAGCACACATCGCTACGTGTGACACCCCAGGAACGACTAACAGCGTTCCTGCGTCCTCCGGCAACGAGGTGGGAGTGTCGATAATGCGGCTGCTCTCCGCCCCTCCGCTTCTATTGGTGGGCCTCTGTGTGACGTGCTGTGACGCCGCACGAACCTCCACCTTAGAAAACAGGCTGTTGGCCGGCCACAGCGACGTCATTAGTAAGGTATGTGCGTGTGACAGGGCCTAACGATATTGTCCGCCACAGGCAGCGATTTACCCATGACGGACGCACGACGAGGGCGGATGCGATCGCTAGCGATGTCGCAGCGTGTAAAGCGGCCTTCACAGTCTTAGTGATTTTGGGATCTATATCAATCATTATGTGTATTCTATGGAAATGCAAATATATATAATGAGAATACCTTTTCAATGGCTATTTCTAACAATGAAGGATGGATTCTGACTGGAGCTGTGTTACCCCTGCACAGTGCAGGTAAAAACTGTGAAATAGTGCCGAGGCTCTTACATTTTCGGGATCGATCTGAGGTGGACCTCCAACCCCAACAATCATAAAGTGATCATATAACCTAGGATTATGTGGCCAAAACAGCATTGGAGCTGTTTTGTCTATCTTATCGTTAACAAGCATTTTTCCCTGAAATCAGTAAAATCCGCTAAATACCGTAAATGAATGTCCTCTACTCCAAGAATTTATTAAAGTTCTATTCAGCCTTCCACTGGGAATGCTGTGTAATAACAAATATGGCTGAGGTTACGGCACTCTACATGGGTAGTCACTTCCCCAACGTCTTGAACTGCAAAATAGTCTCCTATGTAGGTTGTTACATAAACCCATATTGCCATCAGTACAATGGTAATAGAGGAACAGCAGCACATACGTGACTCTGCCAGTGTGAGCAGACTTCAGTCATTGCTCCTCCATCTGAATTCTGCTGTCATCTCTCCCGGTGACCTTGGGCATGTTGCTTTACAGTGTTTGCCTCCGGCAGTTCCCTTCTCCAGAGACTGACAGATCCTGTGTACTGCGCTGTATAGCTTTCCACTGTTTTATGTAGGAAACAGAAGCTGATTTTTAGGCTTTCCTAGCCTTTATAACATGCAGCCGGGTGCGAAATGTCCCTAATATCTGAAGAAATTACATCTACTCCAAGTTAACTCCATATTGTTAGCACTTTTACTTTCTTACCATTGGCAATTAATTTGCAAAGATGTCATAGACGTGACCATGAATCTACTGATAAATATTGATCAGTCATAATGTTAAAACCATCTGTCAAATATTTCTAGGTCACTCTCGTACTGTTTAAATAGCATTGACCCATTCACTTCACGAGATCTCTGAAGGTGTCCTGTGGTATTTGCCACCATAGCATGAGCAGAAGACCGCCATACATGTGACCTAGTCTCCCGGTACCTACCTGCACGCAACCCCAGATCCTCACAAGATCTCCTTCTCTACTCCTCTCTTATCTCCTCTTCCCACAATCGCGTACAAGATTTCTCCCATGCCTCCCCCATACTGTGGAACGCTCTACCTCAGCATATCAGACTCTCCCCTACCATGGAAAGCTTCAAGAGGAACCTCAAGACCCACCTCTTCCAACAAGCCTACAACCTACAATAACCATCAGTCCAGTAGACCACTGCGCAACCAGCTCTGTCCTCACCTATTGCACCATCACCCATTCCCTGTAGACTGTGAGCCCTCGTGGGCAGGGTCCTCTCTCCTCCTATACCAGTCTGTTTTGTATTGTTAATGATTGTTGTACATATACCCTCTTTCACTTGTAAAGCACCATGGAATAAATGGCGCTATAATAATAATTATTAATAATAATAAAGACCTGAACGTTGCGAGGTCAGCACACTTTGACGTGGCGTCATATCTAGCAGTCTGTTGGGTACTATGTGTGCTGACCTCTTTTTTACCAAAACCAGCATTATATTTTTCAGCATTTTGTGGTATGCTGGGATCAGAGTAGACAGGATAGCCTTTACCTTCACACGCATCAATGAATCTATGGTGCCAATAACACTGGTTCCAGTTCACCAGTTGAGCTTCCTTGGGCCATTTTTGCTTCTACTCACTGCAGACCATGGACACCCCACAAAAGCAGTCATCTTGGAGATGTGGTGACACTTTTGTTTTTACAATTTTGTTTAGATCTTTATGCGTCCATCATATCAAGTTCAAGAACTTAATATATTTCACTCCTTGACAGGTTCACTTTAGACCGATCTATCAAAGGGGTTGCAGCCATGAAGCCGTGATCTAGTCATGGTCCTGTTCAGGGGCAGCTCTAGGTTTATGCGAGGGCTTGGGGCGACAGACCCAGTGAGCCCCTCTTCCTTTCCTGTTCTTCCTCCTCGCCTTCCAAGAGCAACAACTTTTTATTATTCTGGATATGAGCTTGTGGGGGTTTTTTTGCGTGAAGACTTGTAGTTTTGAAGGACAACATTCATTTGATAATGTACTTACAAAAAAAGATGGAAGAACAATTCCATTTTTGCTGTTTTGGGTGTTGATTACTTAAAAAAAAAAAAAATTTAACTTATTAGATGCCAAATTTATATGGACAGTGTGGGGTTTTTTTTTCATTATATGGTTACATAGGTTGAAAAAAACCTATGTCCATCAAGTTTAACCTTTTTCCACTAATTATACATTTTGTCACTAAATTATCTATAACCCACAAAGTTATGTGTTTTGAGGAAATCATCCAGCCCTTTTATAAAAGCTGTTATAGTATCTGCCATTACTACCTCTTGCGGTGAGGCATTCCACTGTCTGACTGCTCTAAAAGTACAGAGCCCTTTCATTTTAAGCCTCCGGAATTGCCTTTCTTCCACCTGGAATGACACTATATTTACAGTGGGTACGGAAAGTATTCAGACCCTTTACATTTTTCACTTTGTTTCATTGCAGCCATTTGGTAAATTCAGTAAAGTTCTTTTTTTTTCTCATTAATGTACACTCTGCACCCCATCTTGACAGAAAAAAACAGAAATGTAGACATTTTTGCAACTTTATTAAACAAGAAAAACCTGAAATATCACGTGGTCATAAGTATTCAGACCCTTTGCACTGTATTGAGTAGACGCACCCTCCTTTTGAGCTAGTACAGCCATGAGTCTTCTTGGGAATGATGCAACAAGTTTTTCACACCTGGATTTGGGGATCCTCTGCCATTCTTCCTTGCAGATCCTCTCCAGTTCCGTTAGGTTGGATGGTGAACGTTGGTGGTCAGCCATTTTCAGGTCTCTCCAGAGATGCTCAATTTGGTTTAGGTCAGGGCTGTGGCTGGGCCAGTCTAGAATGATCACAGAGTTGTTCTGAAGCCACTGCTTTGTTATTTTAGCTGTGTGCTTAAATCATCATTGTAGGTCATTGGTCTTTGTCTTGTTGAAAGGTGAACCTTTGGCCAAATCTGAGGGTCAGAGCACTCTGGAAGAGGTTTTCTTCCAGGCTATCTCCGCACTTGTCCACATTCATCTTTCCCTCAATTGCAACCAGTCGTCCTGTCCCTGCAGCTGAAAAACACCCCCATAGCTTGATGCTGCCACCACCATGTTTCACTGTTGGTATTGTATTGGGCAGGTGATGAGCAGTGCCTGGTTTTCTCCACACATACCACTTAGAATTATCACCAAAAAGTTCTATCTTCGTCTCATCAGACCAGAGAATCTAATTTCTGATAGTATCGCAGTCCTTCATGGGTTGTTTGTTTTTTTGCAAACTCTGTGGGCTTTCTTATGTCTTGCGCTGAGGAGAGGCTTTCGTTGGGCCACTCTGGCATAAAGGCTCGACTGGTGGAGGGCTGCAGTGATAGTTGACTTTGTGGAACTTTCTCCCTACTGCATCTCTGGAGCTCAGCCACAGTAATTTTGGTGTTCTTCTTTATCTCTCTCACCGAGGCTCTTTTCCCACGATTGCTCAGTTTGGCTGAACGGTCAGGTCTAGGAAGCGTTCTGGTGGTCCCAAACTTCTTCCATTTACGGATTATGGTGGCCACTGTGCTCTTAGGAACCTTGAGAACTGCAGAAATTCTTTTGTAACCTTGGCCAGATCTGTTCCTTGCCACAATTCTGTCTCTGAGCTTCTTGGGCAATTCCTTTTGACCTCATGATTCTCATTTGGTCTGACATGCACTGTGAGTAGGGAGGTCTTATATAGACAGGTGTGCGCCTTTCCAAATCAAGTCCTATCAGTTTAACACAGTTGGACTCCAATGAAGGAGTAGAACCATCTCAAGGAGGATCACAAGGAAATGGACAGCATGTGACTTAAATATGAGTGTCTGAGCAAAGGGGCTGAATACTTATGACTGTGATATTTCATTTTTTCTTGTTTAATAAATTTGCAAAAATGTCTACATTTCTGGGTTTTTTTCTGTTAAGATGGGGGATGGGGTGCAGAGTGTACATTAATGAGAAATAAATGAACTTCTTTAAATTTACCAAATGGCTGCAATGAAACAGTGAAAAATTTAAAGGGGTCTGAACACTTTCCGTACCCATTGTACTTTCTGGGAAAAAAGTTTTCTTTGCACAATATATATATATTTTTATATTCATCATTGTTTTTGTTTATACTAGTCCTGTCAAAGGGACTTGGACCTGGAAAAGCTTGATTGTGTCTATAGTACACTCCAATACTATAATATTGAAAATTCCTGATCTCTCTTCTTTCGAGAGCTTCTTGGATATAAAATCTTTGCAGACATGGGGGCATTCAGGAGGCGTCTGGATGCTGGGGCAATGCCATCAGCACCTGCAATCTCATTGCGGAAAAGGAATCCATGAACTTCAGAACAGTCACCTCTCGTCATTTCCAAGCTCTTAGCTACTGCTGTCAAGATTAACAGTGGCAACTCCTAATCTAAGCCATTAAAGTGTTGCAAAGTTATTCTTTGGTGCATGTTGTGTAATTCGCCAAACATGTAGAATGAATCTGCCATACATCGTACCACCATTGTATGGATTGGGGTCTCACTCCAGACATTCATTGTGCACATTCACTATACATGTATGTATACACTTGTTGCCTGTGGAAATTTGGCTCCCACCACGCTTCTGGATTCTCGGAACAGGTTCAGGTTCTTTGGGTGTTGATGCGTAACTTGGTCCTGCTGTTGATCGCACAAGCACAGCAATGGTTCCCATGCAATCAGAATATCAAATGTGTTGCCCAGTTCTTCTTACGGCTGCTCGCTGCACAGAACTGTAATAACGTGAGTCTTTTAGAGGGAGTTTTCACAAAAAAAAAAAACTCTTATATTCCATTTTAGGACATTAAAAAAAATATAGAAAGACCCCCCTCGAGATCATCCTCTGTAGTCTAGTGAAAATGTATGAACTTGGTCAACTGTGTGGGAAGCAGGTTTCAGATCAGCTGGCGTCATTTGATATAAGTTTGGTTTGTCAACTTTTCACCACCTCCTATTATGACACATATACAGTGGCCACATATGAATTGTGAAAAGGAAGCTGGGTCACAGCTAGTGGGAGTATACATCATGTCTATGGATGACTGTACATAAATGCTGTGCCCATCTGCTCCTACTGTGTCTGATATCTGTACTTAGGACCAACTTTCTGTAATGAACAGTTTAGAAATTTAAAGGGAATATGTTAGCAGAATTTCACTCCGAAAATCATATGTCCATGTATTTCCCTCAAAGACAAGTCCAGTAATACCCTTACCTGGCCAGTCTGTTCCTGTGTTACTGGAAAATTAGCATTTTAATTGATGTGCCAATTGGGCTGTAGATCTGACGTCTGTCACTCCATGTCACATTGTGGCAGGGGATAACAAGGGATCAGGGCTCCTAAACTGGTCCTTAGGCTAGGGGGGCCCCAAGCTGATCTTAGAGATATGTCTGATGGTGACCATGTCTGGGCCGCCTTCCTACACTTGATCTAGTTTCCCCTCTCTACCTATCCCAGGGAAGAGGAGGGGGTCAGGAGCATGTAAACACCAATGGTGATAGACAAACCGGAAACCAAAACTCTTATCACACAGCACACTCACACAGAGTAATCAGACAACAAGTGATAAGGAGTAAAAATACAGTAAGGAGGACATAACCAGACGACAGGAGGAATCCTATAGCACACAAACCAACCCACAGTAAATCACCAGACTGGAAACCAACAGCACATGGGCCGGTTATCAGAAAGCTATAGACAGCACAGGAAGACAAATTCCTCCATCCTAAAAAGGTGAGTACCACCTGTGATATGTCTCCCGCAACATGTGATCCAAAAGGTAACCAGCAGGCTAGCAGAAATTAAATCCTGCTAGTCTGATCACTAATGAGCACACAGCTAGTCGATGCCTGAGCCTGCCTGTGCAACTCCGAAGCACCAGAGAAAGTATAGTGAGGAGTGTCAAAGTCTGTGGTGTGAACAGCATCTGATGCCGCCATGACACTCGGCGAGTCTAGAGCAAAATACTGTGTGGCACGCCATCTTGATTCCTGATAAATGCTGCTTCCTCCTGTTTGACTGACAGCCTGTATGATGGCTGGCTTCAGGCGAAGGAGCTGTCAGTCAAGGTGATAGAGGCAGTGCATGGCGGGGAATAGAGCTGGAGTGACAGGGGCTTCAGATCTACAGCCTCATTTTTATATCAATTTAAATGCAGATTTCTCAGTAATGAAGGGAACTGACTGACAATATAATGGTATTAATGTACTGGTCTTTGTCAGCGTTACATGCTCATATAAATTGTTTTGGCGGTGTAATCCTACTGACAGATTCCTTTAAGGGTTTACAAGGAGCCCATAAAAATGAGTAATGTTGTAAAATAATCTCACTACTTATCTTGTACTGACACCTGTAATATAGCTAAGGGCTGCGTTCACAAGTCTAAAGACTTCAGAGCTGAAATCTCTTGCTGGCATAATGTCTATACACCTTGTCATATGTTTACATAAGACTTGTGAATGTATGATACATTGTGTCAGTGAATAATGTGTTTTTTAGAGCCAAGCTGGCAAATATGATGATGTCCTTTTCGAAGAGTGATTTAAAAAGAATCATCAGGTTTTTGCTATGTAATATTAGGGCAGTAGGAGGTAGGGGCTGAAATAAGGAGTTCAGCAATGTCACTTATTAGGCTGTGTGCTGTTTTTGCAACAGAAATGAGTGTTTTATCAGCAGGAGACTATCACTGCAGGACCAGGTGCCCACATGCCTCCTGGTCCAACCCCAGACCACTGCACCCAGTAAACTAAGTGATACATCTCTGGAATCGGTCTCTCTTCCTACATTATGTTGCTCTCAGATTAGGTAGCAAAAGCATGGTGATAGATTCCCTTTAATGGGGCTGTACTTTAGCCGTATAAATTACTGCAGTACAGATATGTATATGTATATATTCCTTTGTTTCTTGCTGTGATGGTTGTACAAGGCCCCGGTCGTCGTGGGTCTATGGCTGGGAGATTTTAATGCCTGCTCAACAGTTATGTCTTCTCCCCTTAAGACCAGTCTGTGGCTTGCTAAAAGCAATTCTATTTTGAGAGCTTCTCGGATGAGCTTTGCAGAGGATAAGAGTACTTAAACTATCTAGCACACATCAAAGCCATGGAAGGCAGCAGGAATATATTAATACCTGAGCACCACACTGAGGTAGCACGCAGGGCACACCCTGAAAGATGGGAAGCAGATTCAATGACTAGCCTAATTGCACAGTTGAACTTGGCTGGATCCATTCAGTGTTCCTAGCTCTGGGTCTTATTGGACCAAAGCTTCCAATCCATAAAATATTTTCAAATTTGAAAAGGTCACTAATGATAAAAACAAATATAATTAGTGCTGGTTGGTATATACTGACAGCAAAAGCAACATATAACATGCGTTTAAAGAACAAAGTAGAAGGTGCTCAACCAAAGACGGGTTTAACGTTCTGATCTCTGGGAGTCCAAACAAGATTGGGGCTTTAAGGCCACTTTACAGGCTGCGACATCGCTCAAGCGATCTCATTGGGGTCACGGAATGTGTGACGCACATCCGGTCACTTTAGCGATGCTGTTGCGTGTGACACTTTTGAGCGATTTTGCATCGTTGCAAAAACGGGCAAAATCGCTCATCTGTGACATGGGGTTCCATTTTCGAATGTCGTTGCTGCAGCAGTAACGAGGTTGTTCCTCGTTCCTGCGGCAGCACACATCGCTCCGTGTGACACCGCAGGAATGAGGAACCTCTCCTTACCTGCCTCCCGCCCGCAATGCGGAAGGAAGGAGGAGGGCGAGATGTTTACGTCCCGCTCATCTCCAACCCCTCCGCTTCTATTCGGCGGCGGTTCAGTGACGCAGCTGTGACGTCGCTGTGACGCTGAACGAACTGCCCCCTTAGAAAGGAGGCGGTTTGCCGGTCACAGCGATGTCGCAGGTCAGGTAAGTAGTGTGACGGGTCTGGGCGATGTGCGCCACGGGCAGCGATTTGCCCATGTCGAACAACAGATACCCAGATAGTGTGGGTACCCACACTAGCGATATCGGTCACGATATCGCAGCGTGTAAAGCAGCCTTTAGAATCTCAAAAACGGTGCTCTTCAGTCCCCTCCTAAAAGGAAGAAGGTTCACATGCACTGCTTTAACTCCATCCATTGGGTTTTGGACTAGCTTACTCTGTAGTGCCCTAGACAGTAAATGGAATAGAGTAGATAATCATGGGACTTCTGTAGGTGGTGCACAAGTAGTTTCCTGACCCGTCATAGGTGAGAGTAAAGGGGGCTTTACACGCTATGATATCGTTAATGTTTTATCGTCGGCGTCACGTCGTTAGTGACGTCTATCTGGCGTCATTAACCATATTGCAGTGTGTGACACTTATGTGCGACCTAAAATGATCGCAAAAGCGGCCAAAATCGTTTGCCGCGGAGAGGTCATCCTAAAACAAAAAATCGTTTACCTCTCATTAGCGATGTTGTTCTTCGTTCCTGCGGCAGCACACATCTCTGTGTGTGACACTGCAGGAGCGGGGAACATCTCCTTACCTGCCTCCATCGGTAATGCGGAAGGAGGAGGTGGGCGGGATGTTACGTCCCGCTCATCTCCGCCCCTCCGCTTCTATTGGCTGCCTGCCGTGTTACGCCGCACGACCCGATCCCTTAGAAAGGAGGCGGATCGCCGGCCAGAGCGACGTCACAGGGCAGGTAAGCCGTGTGACTGGGGAGCGCTATTTTGTGCGCAACGGGCAGCGATATGCCCTTGTGGCACAAACTATGGGGGCGGGTATGCACGCTAGCGATATCGGTACCGATATCGCTACCGTGTAAAGCCCCTTTAAGACTTGGCACTCCGATATGGTGATGAAGTGGTTGATTTATTCATAGAGCAGAAGAACCAGCACAGACATTTTTGGGTCAGAACAAACCTTCATCAGTGTGCCCTTACTATGGTCCTTCAGGATCTCCTGGAGTTGTGGTTAGCGCTTCAGATAGCACTGACCACAGCGACAGGAGATCCTGAGGACCATAGCAAGGGCACACTGATGAAGGTCTGTTATGACCGAAATGTCTGTGCTGGTCCTTCTTGTTCCCTTACATCGAAAATGGAACAAACAGCCAGGAAAAAGAGCTTTCACACCCAACGCGTTTCGCCACTAAATGTGTGGCTTCATTAGGGGCAAGGCACGTAGAAAATTAGCTGACCTTTTTGGGTTATTGTGATTGATCATGATATTTAATACTTTTGAACAAAACTATACCAGTGTAACATGCTGCCCTTGGACTACACAACATTTTCAAGAAAACCCATTATCCTATACTCTATCATAACACTCTGAAATAACATAGCGAGTCCACATTTCTTGGCCAGAGTGGAAATAATTATTTCAGATAGCGCTGATCACAGCTCCAGGAGATTGAGGACCATAGTAATGGCACACCGATGAAGGTCTGTTATGACCGAAACATCTGTGCCGGTCCTTCAGTTCTTTCAATAAATCAACCACTTTACCACCATATCTGAGTGCCAGTAAATGGCGTAGTGGCTGTACATGTGCCCCGCTGCCCCATTCTAGACAGGGCAGAAGAGCCGTATTCTGGGTCCTAAAGTTCCAGTCGCGAGGTTTGACCTTCAGCGATGAGCAAAGTTATCCCCCCATCCCATGGGAGATTGAATATGTTGGTGTTTGGAGGAATAACTATTTAATCATTATTAATATTTTCGCTGTGTAATATATATCTCCATGCTTCAGTTACACTGAGGAGCAAAAGGATAACAATGTTTAAAACGTTTGACTTTCAGCTTCCATAACTCACCGTCCAATACAGCTGTGAACATGAAATTACCATAGTGTTATACACGATCATCTTGGCTATCTCGTACATAAATTTCACTTGCAATTATTCAGAATATAATTTAGTTATGAATTTTCAAATTCCGTTACACAAATGCCTGACAATGTTCTCCCGTTTTGTTGTTTTCTTTCACATTTATTTGTGTTCTTTGCATCTTTATATTGTGCAATTCTGAAAAAATAATTAATTTTCACCTTTCTTCTTCTTTTTTTTTTCCAGACTAATGTGCCATGCAGCGATAATGTAGCATTTGATGTAGAGCGACTCACCAGGAGTCAACCAAGCTCACGGGGAACTGCACCAAGTGACCCAGTCGATGACGGATCACTGATTCTGGAGTCCCTACGCTCTTCTGCAATATCACAGCTCCCACACGAGGGGGAGATCACTCCAAGGACAGGAGAAATTAACATAGCTGTCACAAGTAAGTCAACTGTCCACCTTCACTAACTTTAACATGCTGCCATATTTGTTATTGAGTCCTTAGCAGAGGACCATCAAGTGTCCATTGGTAAACATTTTGTGGTATAATTGAGTTTAGTGGAAAAGATTACTACTTTAGATTAAGTAACTGTCAAGAAAAGAAAAGATGTTTTCATCCAAATCTCAGGAAATTTATCACTTTTTGATTGTGGGAGTCCGACCTCTGGGACCACCATTTTTCCTGAGAATGAAGTACCTACAACACTGGCGTAGTGCTACGACAGACCGGTTGGACCTTAACCATCCTGGAAATTGAAGGTCCAACAGCACTGGCGTAGGGCTATGACAGACCGGTTGGACCTTAAACATTCTGGAGATTGAAGGACCAACAGCAGTGGCCTAGGGCTACAACAGACCGGTTGGACCTTAACCATTCTGGGGATTGAAGGACCAACAGCAGTGGCCTAGGGCTACAACAGACCGGTTGGACCTTAACCATTCTGGGGATTGAGGGACCAACAGCAGTGGCTTAGGGCTACGACAGACCGGTTGGACCTTAACCATTCTGGAGATAGGAGGACCAACAGCACTGGCACATAGTGCAATGTCCAACCTCTGGGACCACAACTGATCCTGAGATTGAAGGAGCTACAACACTGGTATAGTGCTACGTTCTTTCTTTTCTCGCGTAGCAGTGCCCTGATGCTCTGCTATGCAGTTAACCTAAATACATCCCCATCCAAGTAAAAACATTAAAGTAGATATAGCGCTAAACCAGGTGACCACCTTCATAGATGGGCAATTTATTGTTTATATTCACTTTGTGGGGTCAAAAAAATGTCTGACCTTTTTTGTATCCTATTCTCTCTTCAGCTAGATCTGAGGTCCCCAACCTGTAGCTCGGGAGCCACATATGGCTCGCAAGCCCATGATGTGTGGCTCGCGGCTGTCTTCCAGTTTGGTGCATTAGCATCAGGTCTAGCAAATAGCTTTGAAGAGCAAGTCTCCAGGTGATGACTTTTGTGAGTAGCCCCCCATAGAAGAATAGATTGGAAAGGGGTCTATGGTAGGAACCCCTGGAACTTGGTATACAGCCTCGGCGTGATTTCTGTGGGAAAACTTTGGCTGCTGTTATGCCAGTAATGGGGGCTCTGGATTTTACTACTGTAAGGGGGGACAGGAGCTGGATGTGGCTCGCAACCCTCTCTCAGAGCTTAATGTGGCTCCCAACCCTCTATCAGATCTAAATGTGGATGTGAAAATCAGAAAGGTTGGGGACCTCTGAGCTAGAGAATATATAAGGGAACATTGCTGTGAAAAATTATCCCTTTACAGTAAGCTGATAAGTGTCCTCCTGCTGGCACCCACAGTAATCAGCTGTGACCTGTAAGTGATTCATTTCACTGCAGCGCCACCACAGGGGGAATCAAACATCACACAGTTGCCAATATAAACCAACAGGTTGTCTGTGTAATGCAGGACATGACGGGTCTTCTGGAACAGGAGATGTTCTTTCAAACCGCTCTCCACTCTGGCCAAGAAATGTGGACTTGCTATGTCAATTCAGAGTTTCATAATAGAGTATAGGATAATGCGTTTTCTTGAAAATGTGTAGTCCAAGGGCAGCATGTTACACTGGTATAGTTTTGTTTAACCCTAGAACGCATACCTGGGGCCTCGCAGGCCTGCTAGGTTACTTGTTTTCTATGGTTGATTTCTATGGTGGTGCGTTCTAGGGTTAAAAATATTAAATGTCATGATCACTAACAATAACCTAACAAGGTCAGCTAATCTTCTATGGACTTTTCCCCTGATGAAGCCACACACTTAGTGGCGAAACGCGTTGGGTGTACAAGCTCTTGTTCCTGGCTATTTGTTCCATTTTCAATGTAAGGGATCTATTCTCCTTTTTATATTCACTTATAGCTGTGCTGGTGGTAATACTTTGATCATGTAGGTTTCTTGTATTTGATGTACATATATAAGATTAATTTTTTGAGGTTTATTTCCTTTGTGTTTACATGCTTCATGCTGATATACTCTGCTTCTTTGCACATTGATTCCTTATTGAAACAGTCAGGTTTTGGCCTCACTGGTACCTATTTGGCTTGTGTGTTTAATGGGCCATGTCGCCTTTTGAAATGTTTTTAACCATGAGTGAGACATTTGTGTTAAAGTCAAATTATTTTATAAATTTGCGAATCCCTTCTATGTGTATGCATCTTTGCAATATTTTTCGCATGATCGTGATTAGGAATGATCGAATACTTCGATTATCCGGCTTCGCGAGTATTTTCCGAATACCTCGCCGCTATTCCACTATTCGCGAATATTCGATGCACAATGTAAGTCTATGGGAAACCGGAATATTCTGAACTTTTCGGGCTTCCCATAGACTTACATTGCGCATCGAATAGTGGCGAGGTATTCGGAAAATATTCGCGAAGCCGGATAATTGAAGTATTCGATCATCCCTAATCGTGATATCAGCAGCGGTCCTGCAGAACCACTTCTCGTCCTCGGATTACCACAGGTCCTTCAATATCACTTCTCTGCTGAGCTCTTCCCACTATGGTTCCATGATCGGGACATCAGCACAGGGCCTTCACCACCATTTTCACAAAGTTGAGCTCCGGAGGTCAGCATTGGAGAAGTGGTGGTGAAGGACCTGTGCTGATGTCACGATTATGTGACTATAATAGGCGGTGCTTAGCAGAGAAGTGATGGTGAAGGACCTCTGGTGTACTCAATTACAATGCTGGGGGTGTGACTAAGTTAAAAAAGAATCATGCCTGAACTTGAGTGACAGTGACTGATCCCAGGAAAAGCTCCACCCCTACGACTGAAACCGAAGGTATTTAATAAGAATAATATTAATAATAATATTTATTCATTTATATAGCGCCTTTAATTCCACAGCGCTTTACATACATCAACAACACTGTCCCCATTGGGGCTCACAATCTAGGTTCCCTATGAGTATATTTTTGGAGTGTGGGAGGAAATCAGAGATCCCAGAGGAAACCCACGCAAACAATGGGAGAATATACAAACTCCTTGCAAATGGTGTCCTTGGTGGGATTTGAACCCAGGATCCCAGCGCTGCAAGACTGCAGTGCTAACCACTGAGCCACCGTGCCGCCGTTTACTGCATTCACCAAAGCATATAGTTTTTTGGTTTTTTTTTATAAAGATAAATGCATGGAATTGTTTTAAACCATGTTAGTGATGCACATTGCATAATTTAAAACACATTGTGGGCGGTTTAATATCATAAAACGACATTACAGGTTCCCTTTGAATAGAAATGTTCCGGTTACTCCATCCCCAACAGGTTGGAGGGTTTAACGTGGCAGTAAATGTAGTGGAGAAAGTGGGTGATCAGCGCTGCTGGTTTTGTATGTACAGTAAAACATCTCGTATGCAGTATCAGGGTGTCTTTGTAGTTTTGGTCTCAACGTGTTTCGCAGTTAAACTTCTTCAGGAGAACCACAATAGTGTGCTTCATCTGAAGTAGTTTGATAACTTTGAAAGAATAAAACCTCAAAGACCCCCTGATACTGCACATTGGATTTTTTACTGTGTATACGAAACCAGCAGCGCAGATAACTCACTTTCTCCATTATAAAAATATACTCTTGCCACCCCTTAAATCATTATTGGGTCAAATTCTAAATTACCGTATTTTTTTTGTTTTATAAGACCCACCGGATTAAAAGACACAAGCCAAATTTAGAGATAAAAAGGTATAAAAAAAAATTGGGGTCAGTCTTTACTCCAGTGGTGTCTTACCAGAGGTGGGCGTCAGCGGTGGTGGAGTGGGGTCACAGGAGGCAGGGGTGGTGCTGGAGTAGGGCAATGCTGCAGGCGCTGCGGTGGGGGCTGTGCTGGCCGTGTGGAGCAGGATGATGCGGCGGTTGTCACAGAAGCTCTGTCGGGAGTGCAGGCTTCAAAGAAATGGCGCACGGAGTTGGCACGTGTGCAGATTCAGCTCTCGGCTCAATGACAAGCTGAGATTTAATCTGTGCACGCGCCACCTCCGGGCACCAGTTTCCTTAAGTTCGCTGCTGGGAGATCAATGGGCCGGAGGCGGCGGCGCATGCGCAGGTAAGATCTTGAGCTCAGCGCTTCGGGCGCCATTATTTGAAGCCCGCACCACCGACAGAGCATCTCACTCGCCACACTGCCCTGCTCCACACAACCCTCCACAGCAGCCAGCACAGCCCCCACAGCAGCCAGCACAGCCCCCACAGCAGCCAGCACAGCCCCCACAGCAGCCAGCACAGCCCCCACAGCAGCCAGCACAGCCCCCACAGCAGCCAGGATAGCCCCCCACAGCAGCCAGGATAGCCCCCCACAGCAGCCAGCATAGCCCCCACAGCAGCCAGCACAGCCCCCACAGCAGCCAGCACAGCCCCCACAGCAGCCAGCACAGCCCCCTCAGCAGCCAGGATAGCCCACCACAGCAGCCAGGATAGCCGCCCACAGCAGCCAGGATGGCCCCCCACAGCAGCCAGGATGTGGCCCCCCACAGCAGCCAGGATAGCCCCCCACAGCAGCCAGCACTGCCCCCCACAGCAGCCAGCACAGCCCCCACAGCAGCTAGCACAGGGCCCATTTTCCACCACCACCCGGTAAGGTACATTTGCTCTATAAGACGCACCCCTCATTTTCATCCCAATTTTTGGGGAGGAAAAGTGCATCTTATAATCCGAAAAATATGCTACCTTTATGGACTTCTTAAGAGGTTTCCAGTCCGCCGACAGAGCTGCTTTCAGTTGATCCGTGGAGGTGATAGACCCCCCACCTATCTGACATATCTACCCTGAGGATAG
>NC_134356.1:61056552-61081552 GCF_048569485.1 Anomaloglossus baeobatrachus
GGCTGCTGCGAGAGCCACTTCCGCCATATGCTAATGACATATTGATGACACAATCTCTGAGGCTGATGTAAGAACCTTTCTAAAGGAAGCCTTGCCAAACCGGCTCCTGCTATTAGGTCTGTTTTCCTAATACATTTTGGCTAATAGAAGTAAATATACAGTCGTCCCCCACTATATCATGGTTCACGTATTGCGGCTTCACTATATCGCACCCGAAATTTAGAGGGAAAAAAGGTAAAAAAACAAACAAAACATGGCATCCGTTTTATAATCTGGTGGTGTCTTACTGTGGGGGGGGGGGCGGCAGAGGTGGTGGAGCGGGATCACAAGAGTCAGGGGCGGTGATGGAGCAGGGCGGTGCGGCGGATGTTCCAGTCCGGTATTCGCTGGCAGGAACATCCAGGAACTGTCAGCAGTGCAGGCTTCAAAGATATGGCACCCGTAGTTGGTGCATTCACATATTGAGCTATTGGCTCAATGACGAACTGAGATCTCTTCTGTGCATGCGCCACCTCCGGGCTCCATTTTTCTTAAGTCCACTCCTGGGAGATCAATGGGCCGGAGGCGGTGCATGCGCAGATGAGATCTTGAGCTGAGAGTTCAATCTGCACACGCACCCACTCCAGGCGCCATTATTTCAAGCCTGCACTGCTGACATTCAGGATGGTTCCTGCGTCACCGACCACAGCGCACAGTCCGCAACATTGACCCTGCCTCCTGTCACCATTCTCCATCTCCCCCAGAAAGCTAGATTCAGCTTATAAGACTCACCCCTCATTTTCCACCCAAATTTTGGGGACGAGTGCGTATTATAATCCGAAAAATCCGGGTAAATAATAAAATAAATATAACTCGGCTACTTTGCAGATTTTCACTTATCACGGAGGTCTCTAGAACATAACTCCCGCGGTAGGTGAGGGATAACTAATTCAACTGGTATAATTTTTTTTCTTTTTTGTGGATTAAACATGACTATTATTAATAGATAATGCTGCAATCTACCTTCTCCTGGAATTAACAAATTGTATAAAAGACATATTTGGTAATGAATAGAGGACCAGTACTCTGCAACAATGGCGCCATTGTCCCTAAGTAGGACACTAAGTTGGTTCACATTACATTTTGTGTATAGTCATTTTTTATTTTAATCTGCATGAATAGTTTAAAGGGAATCTTTCATCAGGTTTTTACTATGTAACCTGATGCAGCATGATGTAGGGATAGAGACCCTGATTCCAGCAATGTGTCACTTACTGGTCAATTTCATACAATCCCTATTTTCTCTGCTGCAAATTTAGCAGTACTCAGAATGTGGAGCCCTTTAAAATCTCCGCCTACACCATTGATTGACGTTTTTCTGTATATTGACAGTAAAAGGGGCTTTACACGGTAGCGATATCGCTAGCAATTTGTAGCGATAGCGAGCGTGTAAGTACCCGCCCCCGTCGCGCATGCGATTGTTTGTGATCGCTGCCATAGCGAACATTATCGCTACGGCAGCGTCACACATACTTACCTGGTCGTCGTCGTCGCTGTGACTGCCGAACAATCCCTCCTTCAAGGGGGAGGGACGTTCGGCATCACAGCGACGTCACCGCAACGTCACTAAGCAGCCGGCCAATCAAAGCGGAGGGGCGGAGATGAGCAGGACGTAACATCCCGCCCACCTCCTTCCTTCCTCATTGTGGCCGACGGCAGATAAGGAGACGTTCCTCGCTCCTGCGGTGTCGCACATAGCGATGTGTGCTGCCGCATGAGCGATGAACCACCTGGATAAACAACCCTTACCGATTTTTCAGTTTGGGACGACCTCTCCATGGTGAACGATTTTCACCATTTTTGAGGTCGCTTAAGGTCGCTGGTCAGTGTCACACTCTGCGATATCGTTAATGACGCCGGATGTGCGTCACTAACAGCGTGACCCCCGACGACAAAACATTAACGATATCGTAGCGTGTAAAGTCCCCTTAAGCTGCTAATCAGTGGGGGGGCATGGTTGGATCATGAGGCACCTAGTCCTCTAGTGATAATCTCCTGCTGATAAAACATTGATTTTATTGAAATCTCAACACACAGCCCAGTAAGTGACACATTGCTGTAATCGGGATCTCTTCCTCTACATCATGCTTATATCATAGTACATAGCAAAATCCTGCTGACAGATTCCCTTCTCATTATCATATGTATGTGGGATAAAATATCCAAAGTTTATTTTCTCATGTCTAGTTCCAAATCGATACAAATGCGTTTTCCTGTTTTACTAAATGGAATAACCGGGTGTCTACTAAGAAACGATAATGTCGGCCACGTGTGTCCTGCACTGCTGCCTGCTCGTCTCCACTTACTGATCTCCACACTTGCCATTATTTCGTCTTTCCTGGCTCCTACTGTTGTCCTTTCTTTGTACAGTCAATTTCTGCTAATTGTCCTATTTTCTTTCTCCTACAAGTAACTCTACTAATCTCCGCTTTCCATCCTTGCCGGTCGGCTCGGTCCTATGGCGTTCTTCTTTTTCCCTTCAGCCTTTGGGCATGGGAGTGATGTGTTGGCCTTGCTGCTGAAATTGCTGTCGAGAGTGACTCCCTCCCATTTCCTTTGTCAACAGAAGAATGGTTCATTATTGCCAGTTTTGGCCTTCTCAGCGCCCTTACACTGTGCTACATGATCATCAAAGCCACCGCTAACTTGTATGCCTCAGAGTAAGTAACAATGTCTTTCTGTCTTATAAGTATACTGTTTATTGCAAATACGCTTCTGTTCATTTTTACACGGCCACCAATATTTCACAGTGTGACCCATTCACAGCATCTTGGGGTTTTTTTATTTTTTATTTTGCATTATATGACTCCTGGTATAACATAGGTCATCTTGAATGAAAGGACTAGTTGCCCAGGTTGAATCTGGCATTTAGCTGGCCCCTACTAACCAACGTTACTTGTTCCATATGAGAAAAACCGGTATTGAGGTTCCAATTAAGAAAGCAATTTGCTGACCTTCTACCATGGTTGTTAGGCTAAAGGCCCAGTCACAATAAACAACTTACCAGCGATCCCAACAACGATACAACCTGATAGTGATCGCTGGTAAGTTGCTAGGCGGTCGCTGGTGAGATGTTACACTAAGCGACGCTCCAGCGATCCCACCAGCAACCTGACCTGGCAGGGATCGCTGGAGCGTCGCTACACGTGGAAGCATGCTACACTTGGTAACTAAGGTAAATATCGGGTAACCAACCCGATATTTACCTTGGTTACCAGCGCACACCGCTTAGCGCTAGCTCCCTGCACACCTAGCCACAGTACACATCGGGTTAATTACCCGATGTGTACTCTGCTATGTGTGCAGGCAGCAGGGAGCCGGCTTCTGCGGACGCTGGTAAACATCGGGTAACCAAGAAGCCCTTTTCTTGGTTACCCAATATTTACCTTCGTTACCAGCGTCCGCCGCTCTCAC
Source organism: Anomaloglossus baeobatrachus (assembly GCF_048569485.1). Lineage (NCBI taxonomy): Eukaryota > Metazoa > Chordata > Amphibia > Anura > Aromobatidae > Anomaloglossus > Anomaloglossus baeobatrachus. The sequence goes on from NC_134356.1 coordinate 61,060,006, forward strand.
ACTGCCAGTGCCGGCTCCCTGATCCCTGCACTCCTAGCCACAGTACACGTCGAGTTAATTACCCGATGTGTACTCCGGCTACGTGTGCAGGGAGCAGGGAGCCGGCACTGGCAGCATGAGAGCGGCGGACGCTGGTAACGAAGGTAAATATCGGGTAACCAAGGAAAGGGCTTCTTGGTTACCCGATATTTACATTGGTTACCAGCGTCCGCAGAAGCCGGCTCCCTGCTGCCTGCACATTCAGTTGTTGCTCTCTCGCTGTCACACACAGCGATGTGCGCTTCACAGCGGGAGAGCAACAACTAAAAAATAGTCCAGGACATTCAGCAACAACCAACGACCTCACAGCAGGGGCCAGGTTGTTGCTGGATGTCACACACAGCACCATCGCTAGCAAGTTGTGCCTCAGCAGCGATGTTGCTAGTGATGTTGCTTAGTGTGACGGTACCTTAAGGCCACATGAGCATTTAGCATCCGATGTGAGAGCATCTACTCTACTGCGAGTGTGCTCCGAGTGTCATGTCACTGTGATGCGATCCTGCAATCGGATCACAGCTGCGGAGGAGAGGGAGGGACTAATCTCCCCATCTCCTCCATTATCAGCTGATGCGATTATCGCACTGCACTCCGGTGTCATCCGAGTGCAGTGCAATGTTTCTCTCGCACCCCATAGACTTGTATGTGGGCTTGCTACCATGCTAAGAGGGCGGAATGAGCTCAGGAACGAACGCCCTTGCAACTAGTCCCCTGCACTCATTAACATATCATAAAGGATCTTTAGAAATACTTTTTCTAAAGATCTCTGTATCTATGCTACAAGATACAGGGACAGTTAGGCAGGGATTAGCAACATGTACCCAGAACTGCTCGTGGTTCTGGCTGCATATTGCACCTGACAGGTTCCCTTTAAGATCAGGCAGATGGATTTCAATATGCTCTATCCTTTTGATTTCATCAGAGATATCTGACAGCAACTTATTCCCATCTCTCATCTCCGAACAACTGCATGCTCAGACAAGCCAAATGTGTGGTCGGGCCAAAGGGGGAGATATACTGTAGCAATGTGTATAGTTACTCTTCCAGAGACCAATAAAACTCCCAAAGAAGACCCCAGAATAATGAGCAATAAATCCTTTTGAATGGGTCGAATACAGTAAAGCATTGCATTGTAAAACTGAAGGTTGCCTTTCATAGTAAAACCAAAAATCTCATGGGCTTTATTTTTCATTTTTTTTGAAAGTGAATGGCGCCATAGACACCATTCCTAAAAAAAAAAAAAAAAACATGTAGGATGAAGGGTAAGGTTTTGGTTTGAGATGAAAGGATCCCAGACATATTTTGAAGGCGTCTTCCACTTTGGATAATTCACAGAAAAGTTAATTGACAATAAGTTTATTACAGAGGGTCTCCCTGCATTGATCCCAGTGATTATACCTGGTTAAAGTGTTCCGGTTTCCTATAGCGCCTCCACTGGGAAAATTAAGCAATACGCTGTGTTTTTTTAACTAAAATGGTTTGCATGTGTAATACAGAATAGGACGGGTCCGACAGAGAGAGACGCTTTATAACCCCTCTCCACACTTGTGAAATGAGGGTCCTGAACCGAGAAACCCCACTATTATCCCAGTATCTCCTAATGGAATTTATGAAAGTGGGTTTTCTTAACCTGGCATCCATTTTTAATCTGGATATATCATCTCAAACCCAAAGATTTAAGAGCTTATATGTACCAAATCCTCCTAAATAAATATAAAATATAAGGGACCTCTCCTGACCTCTCCTAATCTTTTAAGACATAAGGCCATTCAGAAGTCATAAATCACTTCTAACCCCTGCAGGGTAAAGCTTATTCACCTTGGCTCTATTTCAAGTCTCAACCAGATCTTTACCAAGGTGCGGCCATAATGCTGCAGGGGGGCTCCTTATGACCCCACTGTATTAACATGGAGAATAAACCCAGGCAATTATAACAGAATATTATGTACAGTACCTTTTTCTATTAGGAGGTAATGCTTTACTTTAGTCTATAGAGCTGGATTTTTTTTTTTATTACATTTCACCAGCTAATATGTAAGGGGTTTTCCAGCCATGAATATTTATAGCCAGTCTATAGTATTACAAATTGGTGGCAGGCTGCCATACTATACCAGTGGCATAGTGAACAAGCACTCACCCTTGAGTAAGAGCCATCGTTGGTTGGATGTGATGACTGGGACCCAATTCATCCTTGAGTAAGAGCCATCGTTGGTTGGATGTGATGATTGAGACCCAATTCATCCTTGAGGAAGAGCCATTATTGATCGTGTGATCACTGGGACCCAATTCGTCCTGAAGAGCAAACGTTGGTTGGATGTGATGACTGGGACCCAATTCATCCTTGAGGAAGAGCCATCGTTGGTTGTATGTGATGACTGGGACCCAATTCATCCTTGAGGAAGAGCCATTGTTGATCGTGTGATCACTGGGACCCAATTCATCCTGAAGAGCAAACGTTGGTTGGATGTGATGACTGGGACCCAATTCATCCTTGAGTAAGAGCCATCGTTGGTTGGATGTGATGACTGGGACCCAATTCATCCTTGAGGAAGAGCCATTGTTGGTTGGATGTGATGACTGGGACCCAATTCATCCTTGAGGAAGAGCCATCGTTGGTTGGATGTGATGACTGGGACCCAATTCATCCTTGAGGAAGAGCCATTGTTGATCGTGTGATCACTGGGACCCAATTCATCCTGAAGAGCGATCGTTGGTTGGATGTGATGACTGGGACCTAATTCATCCTTGAGGAAGAGCCATCGTTGGTTGGATGTGATTACTGGGACCCAATTCATCCTTGAGTAAGCGCCATCGTTGGTTGGATGTGATAACTGGGACCCAATTCATCCTTGAGGAAGAGCCATTGTTGATCGTGTGATCACTGGGACCCAATTCATCCTGAAGAGCCATCGTTGGTTGGATGTGATGACTGGGACCCAATTCATCCTTGAGCCATCGTTGTTTGGATGTGATGATTGGGACCCAATTCATACTTGAGTAAGAGCCATCGTTGGTTGGCTGTGATCACTGCAACCCAATCTAACTTACCATATTGTTAGGAAATATGTTTTCATGGCTGGATTACCTCTTTTAGGTTGACTACTTTTGGCACAAGCTCATCCCTTTATAGATTTTGCATGATAATCGCTCCATATTTTCATATCCGAAGCAGAATATGGAGCAAGTGTTAAACATTTAAAGAGCTGATGGTTTTAGAAATCACATTATTATTACCTTCCATGTACATTTTCTATTCATTCCTATAAATGTTGGCAGGAAATATTGCTGCTACTTGAAATCCATATTTCTGAAACCTCCCTACTCCGCCACTGCATTCCTATATTCAGGGCACTAAGAAAGTTCTCATTGAGGACTCTAATGAATGCATGTACATTTTCTATATTAATGCACCCTCCCTTGTGGCAGCTCTATGGCTTCATTTTCCTCAGTGTCTGTCATTTATGAATTATGATCCTTGCTGGCCTGAGGCGCTCACGATAAACTAGAGCGAGTCCATCAGACCTATTATATTCAAGGATCAATACGTTGCACTGAATAAGATCTCTTTCTGAGTGCCTGCACTGTAATGAAATGAGCTGTCCATACGGATAAGAGCCGCACTGTCAGGAAAGCCATCATAAAGCATATCACTATCGTTAAATATGCCCAATAGTGGATTATTTTTTTAATTGCCTGCATTGACCATTATCATTACCTGACATGCAAACGTGATGGACATTGACTAAATTTCTATAGTCTGATTTGTAATGGATGCCCCAAAAATGCCCATCTGCTCTTTATGCCCATTGCAAAATCAAGTGTAGTTCCTTAATAGAATTTTTCCTAAAATTTCCACCTTTTGCGTTTAATCTAAAAAAGGATGGAAGACAAAGGCGTGCAAATAGGGTCTTATCTGGGTGAGAGGATAAAAGTAGGACAGTGAAAGAGGCTCACCTGGAAGGGTTGTGATGGTCACAACCACTATGATAGCGTAGAACACAGCTGCAGCAGCCCCACGTGGAAGGTGAACACTTACTGGTGCAGAAGGGTTAAAAGGAACCTGTCAGGTGCAATATGCACTCCGAACCACGGGCATTTTTGGGGGAATATTGCTAATCCCTGCCTAACTATCCCTGTATCTAGTAGCATAGATAAAGAGATCTTTAGAAAAAGTATTTTTAAAGATCCTTTATGATATGCTAATGAGCGCAGGGACTAGTCGCAAGGGCGTTGGTTTACTGTGCTCATTCCGCCCTCTTAGCATGTTAGCACACTCACAGGGGCGTACTAACATGCTGTTCAATGCAGCATCACCAGCATACCTGTTTCCGCTGATCAGAAGTCCCGGCACTTCCGGTCATGCGCACTAGACTTCTCTGAAGCCAGGGCGCGTACACCCGACTTCATAGTGTGCATGACCGGAAGTGCCGGGCATTCAGCTCAGTGGTCACAGCGTACATCAGGCGAGTCACCACTGGTGATGCTGCATTGAATAGCATGATAGCACTCCCCTGTGGGCGTACTAACATGCTAAGAGGGCCGAATGAGCGCAGGAACTAACACTCTTGCGACTAGTCCGCTACAGTCATTCTACAAAAGGGCTGTGGACTTTAGTCCTCCCGGCATCTCTACACTGCTTAGCTTTGTGTACGAGGAGTGAGCATCCAAGAATGGATTCCTTTTGCCTTGTATATCCTGTCCAAAGTTACTAGGTCCCGCTAACTGTATACATTTCAATATGATCATGACCCAATCCAACAGTACCACTGTGGCTGACTGCTAAAAATCAAAGTTTTAAAAAATATATTGTCAAATGCCTAAACTTATGCCATATTGTAAAAGTTAACCATTTGATCTTGACGTAGTGTAATGCAGACAGGCGTATATGGTATTTCTATTTTTCTATGTATATTGGTTACTTGCATGTATTTAACGTAGACATCAGTAACAAAACAGATATATATATATATATATATATATATATATATATATATATATATATATATATATATATATATATATATATATATATATATATATATATATACACACATACATACATACACACACACACACACACACACACACACACACACACACACACACACACACACACACACACACACATTATATATATATATATATATATATATAGATATAGATATCTGTGTGTATGTATGTGTATATATATATATGTATGTGTATATATATATATATATATATCAGTATATCACACAAAATGATTACACCCTTCACATTTTTATAAATATTTCTCTTCACAGGACAACACTGAAGAGATGACACTTTGATACAATGTAAGGTAGTCAGTGTACAGCTTGTATAAGGCTGTGTTCACAAAGGGCTTTTTTGCTGCATTTTTTCTGCAGCAAAACCTCATCTCTTGGCAGGAAAAAGCCTACAGTTTTGCCAAATTGCATTTTTTGAGCCGTAATTTTGCAATTCCTCATTGATTTTTATGGGTGCAAACACGGTGAAAGAATTGACATGCTAATTTTTTTCAAAAATGCAGCACCGAAAACCAAGGAGGTTGACATTTCATTTAAGAAAAAAAGTGTTTTGTGTGTGCATGAGATTTCTGGAATCTCATAGGCTTTGCTAATGTATTAAAGGCAGCATTGGATTTGCATAAAACAAAGTCAAAGACCATTTAAAAAAAAAAAAAAAAAAAACACCCTGTGTGAACATAGCCTAACTGTAAATATAGTGTACCTTCTAAATAACTCCATTGGGCACACTAATGCCTGTCTTAGGTATTTTCCCTCCCAGGTGTCATGTGACTCATTAGTGTTACAAGGTCTCAGGTGTGAATGGGGAGCAGGTGTGTTACATTTGGTGTTATTGCTCACACACTCTCTCATACTGGTCACTGGAAGGTGAATATGACTCCTCATGGCAAAGAATTCTCTGAGAATCTGAAAAAAAGAATTGTTGCTCTACATTAAGATGGTCTAGGCTATAAGAAGATTGCCATCACCCTGAACCTGAGCTGCAGTGCAGTGGCCAAGACCATACAGCGATTTTACCAAACAGGTTCCACTCACAAAAGGCCTCATCAAGGTTGACCAAAAAAGTTGAGTGCATGTTCTCCTCATCCTCTCCAGAGGTTGTCTCTTCAAAACAGATGTATGAGTGCTGCCAGTATTTCTGCAGAGGTTAAAGCGATGGGGGGGGGTCAGGATATCAGTGCTCACACCATACGCCACACAATGTATCACATTTGTCTGCATGGCTGACGTCCCAGAAGGAAGCCTCTTCTAAAGATGATGCACAAGAAAGCCAGCAAACAAGTTTGCTGAAGACAAGTAGATTAAGAGGATACATTACTGGAATCGTGTCCTGTGGTCTGAGTCCTCAATAAACTTATTTGGTTCAGATGGTGTCAAGTGTGTTTAGTGGCAACCAGGTGAGGTGTACAAAGACAAGTGTGTCTTGCCTACAGTCAAGCATGGTTGTGGGAGTGTCATGGTTTAGGGCTGCATGAATGCTGCCGGCTGTGGGGGGCTATAATTCATTGAGGGAACCATGAATGCCAACATTAGGGTACGTTCACACGAGTGTTGAAATCAGACGAGTGCTATGCTATTGCCCTCTGACCAATGTTAGTCAATGAGGGACAGCAGTTGGTCAGCTTTTCTTGCATCCAGATTCTGGATGCGAGAAAAGTAGCAGCATGCTGCGATTTTCTGCGTGAGCTGTATTTGGTACATCGAACTGCACTCAGATGTTATCCCAGTGCAGTGCGATATACGCACAGGCTGACAATGGAGGAGATGGCGGGATTAACTGCTCCCTCTCCTTCGCAGCGCCTGCCCTCAGCTTCACAGCTGTGTCCCGATTGCAGGATCGGGTCACAGTCACATGACACTCTGCTCACGCTCACAGCAGAGCCTGAGCCGAGGGTCATTAGCATGTCGCATCGGAAGCCATACATTCGTGTGTGTCCAGCCTTACTGTGACATACTGAAGCGAAGCATGATCCCTTCTCTTCTGAAACTGGGCTTCAGGGCAGTATTACAACATAATGGCCCCAAACACACCTCCAAGATGACCACTGCCTTACTAAAAGAAACTGAGGGTAAAGGAGCGGGACTGTCCAAGCGTCTCCAGAAAAAAACCCTATTGAGTATCTATGGGGTCTTCTCAAACGGAAGGTGGAGGAGCGCAAGGTTTCTAACATCCACCAGCTCCGTGATGTAGTCATTGAGGCTAGAAAAAGATCCAGCAACGTCTGTGAAGAAATTGCCTAGTGAACTCAAAATATTGACAGTTTGGGCACAATTTGGCCATTTTCTCTTAAGTGTACTCACTCTTGTTGCCATCGATTTAGACATTGACTGTGTGCTGAGTTATTTAGAGGATATCCCAAGTTTACACAGTTATACAACCTGTACACTAATTACTTGACCTTGTACCAAAGTGTCAGATCTTCAGTGATGTCCCATGAAAAGATGTATAAAATAATTACAAAAATGTGAGGGTTGTACTCACTTTTGTGATATCATGTACATGTGTGTATGTACAGTACATCATTATATATACACACACACCACACACACACACACCACACACACACCACACACACACACCACACACACACCACACACACACCCCACACACACACCCCACACACACACACCCCACACACACACACCCCACACACACACACCCCACACACACACACCCCACACACACACACCCCACACACACACACCCCACACACACACACCCCACACACACACACCCCACACACACACACACCCCACACACACACACACCCCACACACACACACACACCCTACACACACACACACACACACACACACGTGCGTGAGGAAGTAATGCAGAGGTATATTATCTTTATCGATATTTAAGTATGGATGTCTCCTCTGAATTTTAGTGTTTAGTGTTTTTTCGTGTTTTAGTGTTTAGTGTAATTTCCATGAAATGCCCCTTCTATTTCTTACACCTTTTTTCCTGTGTTTGTTTTCCAGAGTGGAATGGTCATGATTCATGAAGTGAAAATTTCTGAAGCGGACAAGAAGTATTTTTTTATTTTATTTTATTTTTTGTTTTTATCACACATTAGTTAACACACTGCAGATGAAATTCCTTTTTAAGACTTTTTTTATGCCTTTTTAGTGCCAAATCTTCATTAAGCGTGTAAATTGATAATTAAAGAATTATATTAACAAATATAAGCGTTTGTGTGTTATTTTACATTTAATAAACGGGTACGTCGTTATTGAAAATGGACTAATGTGTATCAGTTGAGGTATCCAAAAATGTTTATTTGGATCTTTAGAAATCCTACATTGATACAAAAATAGAAAATAAATGTTGTACTTGGACAGGCAGAACCTTCACTATTCTATTATATCTGCAATGCATTTTATATATATATATATATATATATATATATATATATATATATATATATATATATAATATACGCACACGCACACACACACGGTGGTCCAAAAGTAGGTGGACAGTATATGTAATAGGGTTATCAAACATGGTGTAAAGTGAAACTGACTTAGTTGCCCTTAGCAACCAATCAGATTCCACTTTTCATTCTTCAGACTCTTTGGAAAATGAAAGGTGGAATCTGGTTGCTAAGGGTAACTAAGCCAGTTTCACTTTCCACCATGTTTGATAACCCTATTACACATACTGCGCACCTACTTTTGGACCACCCTGTATATACAGTATATATACCGTATTTTTCGCTTTATAAGACGCACCCCCAAATTTGGTGAAGGAAAAGAGAATTATTTTTTTTTAATGTTAAATGGGTTCCATCTTATAATGCCAGTGTCCGTCTAACAAATCATATAGGGTATATGTCCCTCATAGCCCCCCATCCTAAAATTAACCCCCTTTAATCTGGATATGGCCCCCTTATATTGAATATAGCCCCCTTGCGCTGGGACACGTCTCCCCTGTGTTTGATATGACCCCCATTTGTGCTGCCCATGGCCACTATACATGGCACACCTCCCCTGTGTTAGATATGCCCCCATGTGTGCTGCCCATGGCCACTATAGATGGCACCTCTCCCCTGTGTTTGATATGGCCCCCATGTGTGCTGCCCATGGCCACTATAGATGGCACATCTTCCCTGTGTTAGATATGCCCCCCATGTGTGCTGCCCATGGCCACTATAGATGGCACATCTCCCCTGTGTTAGATATACCCCCCATGTGTGCTGCCCATGGCCACTATAGATGGCACATCTCCCCTGTGTTAGATATGCCCCCAATGTGTGCTGCCCATGGCCACTATAGATGGCACATCTCCCCTGTGTTAGATATGCCCCCCATGTGTGCTGCCCATGGCCACTATAGATGGCACATCTCCCCTGTGTTAGATATCGCCCCCAGGCTGCTGCCTATAATAAAATAAAACACTCTTTCCTTACCTTCTCAGCGCTGTCCTCCTCGTGTCTCCCACCTCGCAGTTGAGCTCCGGCTTTCATTTTACTATGGGCAGCAGCACGGGGGCCATATCTAACACAGGGGGGATCATGTGCGATCAAAGGAGGGCGCAGATATAATATGCCCCGCTGCCCCAGCCCCTCAGCGTGATGCAGTTTCAGCACCACACTGCTGGACAGCGGCTGTGTATATTATATGAGCGGGAGCAGGAGATCAAACGCTGCCGCCCGCAGCTGTCACCTGCCCCCAGCACCGCTCCAGAGCGGACCCCGCAGTGTGTATATATATATATATATATATATATATATATATATATATATATATATATATATATATATATATATATATATATATATATATATATATATATATATATAATTAGTAGGCATAAGGAAACCCGGTGCACCGCTTGCTCCACGTGTTGCCGTATATTCCGTAGTTCAATCCCTGGTGAGGCATGGAAGAGATCCTGGTGCAGACTCGGTGCGCAGACCACAAATAATCCAAAGAAGAAAGAGAGTCGCACTCCACGAAGATCTCCATGTTATTCCATCTTTATTTTATAAAAGCATGCAGGTACAGGCGGTGGGGAGGGTGAGACAAGCCATACAACGCCGGCGTTTGACCGGTGCAAAAGTACGGGCACCTCATCATAAAAGTGACATTAATATTTTGTAGATCCTCCTTTTGCAAAAAATAACAGCCTCTAGTCGCTTCCTGTAGCTTTTAATGAGATCCTGGATGAAGGTATATTTGATCATTCCTGTTTACAAAACAATTCCAGTTCAGTTAAGTGTGATGGTCGCCGAGCATGGACAGCACGCTTCAAATCATCCCACAGATTTTCAATGATATTCAGGTCTGGGGACTTGGATGGCCATTCCAGAACATTGTAATTGTTCCTCTGCATGAATGCCTGAGTAGATTTGGAGCAGTGTTTTGGATCATTGTCTTTCTGAAATATCCATCCTCTGCGTAACTTCAACTTCGTCACTGATTCTTGCACATTATTGTTAAGAATCTGCTTGATACTGAGTTGAATCGATGCGACCCTCAACTTTAACAAGATTCCCAGTGCCGGCATTGGCCACACAGCCCCAAAGCATGATGGAACCTCCACCAAATTTTACTGTGGGTAGCAAGTGCTTTTCTTGGAATGTGTGAATGCCGTGTTTTTTTGCCTCCATGCATAACGCCTTTTTGTATGACCAAACAACTCAATCTTTGTTTCATCAGTCCAACAGGACCTTCTTCCAAAATGTAACTGGCTTGTCCAAATGTGCTTTTGCATACCTCATCACTCTCCCATACAGCTTCTCCTTGTGCAACGTGCGCTGTATTGTTGACCGATGCACATTGACACCATCTGCAGCAAGATGAAGCTGCAGGTCTTTGGAGGTGGTCTGTGGATTGTCCTTGACTGTTCTCACCATTCTTCTTCCCTGCCTTTCTGATATTTTTCTTGGCCTGCCACTTCTGGGCGTAACAAGAACTGTACCTGTGTTCTTCCATTTCCTTACTATGTTCCTCACAGTGGAAACTGACAGTTTAAATCTCTGAGACAACTTTTTGTATCCTTCCCCTGAACAATTATGTTGAATAATCTTTGTTTTCAGATCATTTGAGAGTTGTTTTGAGGAGCCCATGATGCCACTCTTCATAGGAGATTCAAATAGGAGAACAACTTGCAAGTGGCCAACTTAAATACCTTTTCTCATGATTGGATACACATGCCTATGAAGTTCAAAGCTCAATGAGGTTGCAAAACCAATTTAGTGCTTTAGTAAGTCAGTAAAAAGTAGTTAACTGAAAAATAAGGAGCGCTGATAGTGTAATACCAACAGATCAGTGAGGTAGATCAGGAAAAATACACTCACCTGAAAAGGTTGTGATAGTCAAACCCACTGATAGAGCATAGGATGATGGCGTCTGCTGCAGCCCCACGTGGATGTGCATACAAATCAGAGTGAAGAGGGGGATAATGCCGCGCATCAGCCAAATTGAAGATGTAGCACGTTGATGTTATAAACGTATTCTTTTAATCCATCGGTCTACGCGTTTCGAGGATATACCTCTTCTTCAGGACCAGTGCATCAACATAGTAACCTATAGTGATACTATGTTGATGCACTGGTCCTGAAGAAGAGGTATATCCTCGAATCACGTAGACCGATGGAATAAAAGAATACGTTTATAACATCAACGTGCTACATCTTCATTTTGGCTGATGCGCGGCATTAACCCCCTCTTCACTCTGATTTGTATGCACAGTAAAAAGTAGTTAGGAGTGTTCAAGAAATTGCTACGGGTGCCCATACTTTTGCACCGGTCAAATTTTGTTTAAATGCGGATTGCACATTTTCTGTTAGTACAATAAACCTCATTTCAATCCAGAAATATTACTCAGTCCAACAGTTATTAGATATATGAAACTGAAATAGCTGTTGCAAAAACCCAAATTGTTATAAAGAAAAAAGGGAAAAAAGGTTAACATTAATAGGGGTGCCCAAACTTTTTCATATGACTGTGTGTGTGTGTGTGTGTGTATATATATATATATATATATATATATATAATGTATATATGTATAATGTATATATGTATATATATAATGTATATATGTATATATGTACTGTGTGTATATATTTCCATCAGTCGCGCTTTGACAGTATATTGGATCACATGGGAATTCAAAACAAGGAGCCGCTATTAGTCAAGCTCTTGTATAGATTAGCGAGGTCACCTTACTGTTGGGGGACACATTTCTTAAAAGGAATTTTGTCACATTATACGTGGTCCCGTCGGTGTATAGATAAGGGGAAGCTGAGCAGAATTATCTATAGGTTTGTTGGAAAAGATTCAGTATATTTGTTTGAATGGTTTTCTATACAGTTTTGTATTTTATTGATTGAAATCCCTGGTGTTTATCGGAGTCCAGTGGGCGGTCCTACTCAGTGATTGACAGCTATCTGCAATGCAGAATCTTAAATTACATTTGCGCTGAAATAGTATCATGAACTAGCTTTCTGAAAGGGCTACTCCACTTAGATAAAATATTTTTTGTACTTTCCCTGCTGTTTATACACTGTGAAGCTGAGCTGACCACTGCAATTCTAGTATCTTTAGATCACTTGTAAATCAAAACAGTAGCTTCTCCTCCCCCTTCCGTATGGGACGTTACATCACAGACTTATGTAAAGCTCCGTGCTGCAGCAAAGAACAGGGTGGTGTAGCTGCCGACTCCATGCTTTTCCCACCTGTCAGTCCCCTGATACCTGCTTCTATCCAGTTTTAGAACAGAGGACGTGGCGAGGTCATGGCCGCCGACTCAGTGGTCTTCCTACCTGCTAGCCCCCTTTTACTTGCTTTTATTCAGTCTTAGAACAGGGCGCATTACAGAGGCGTGGCAGGTAGGAAGAGCATGGATCCGGCAGCCATGCCCCCACCATCCCCTTGCCATGCCCCCACCATCCCCTTGCCATGCCCCCACCATCCCCTTGCCATGCCCCCACCATCCCCTTGCCATGCCCCCACCATCCCCTTGCCATGCCCCCACCATCCCCTTGCCATGCCCCCACCATCCCCTTGCCATGCTCCCTCCATCCCCTTGCCATGCCCCCACTATCCCCTTGTCATGCTCCCTCCATCCCCTTGCCATGCCTCCACTATCCCCTTGCCATGCCCCCTGTTAGAAGCAAGTATCAGGGGGCTGGCAGGTAGGAAGAGCAAAGAGCCGACGGCTAAGCCCCCACCATGCTCCCTGCTTGAAGACTGTATAAAAGCAAATATCGGGGCAGGTAGGTAGATAAGAAGAGCATGGAGCCAGCGGCCACGCTCCCTGCATAGCGTATAGAAGCAAGTATCAGGTGATTGGAAGGTAGGAAGAGCATGGAGCTGGCGGCCATGCTTCATGATCTTGTTGTCATGCCCCTGTTCTAGGACTAGAAAGAAGCAAGTATTGCGGCTGGCAGGTAGGAAGAACATGAACCCGACGGCTATGCCCCTTTTCTAAGACTGGGTAAAAGCAAGTATCAGGGGACAGGTAGGTAGGAAGCGAATAGAGTTGGCGGCCATGGCCCCGCCATGCACCCCTATTCTTTGCTGCAGCATCGAGCTTTACACTGGTCTGTGACGTCACATCCCATGCGGGAGGGATGAAAGGTGAGGAGCAACTACCTATTGTATTGATTTACAAGTGATCTAAAGATACTGGAACTACAGTGGCTAACTCAGCTTCATAGTATGTGATGGACAGTACCAAAATAGTTTATCTCCACGGAGTACCCCTCTTAACAATGCTCATTTCATGCTAATCTTCCAGTATAAAGAGGCTGTGTATTACCCATTGAAGAAGCAAAATGCTCATTCATTGGGTGAAATTCTTTTTTGGGCAGCGCAAAAGATCATCATTCTTGCCGGTGCTTCGTCCTATATTAACTTTGTCAGTCTATGTGTACTGAACAATCTACAACACACTCGCTGGACTTGTATGCATTTAACCACCAGGGTTTTAATGAATAAAATACAAGGTTTACATTTTCCCACAAAAATGTATATTAATTCAATAAGCACATCTTGCTCTATAACATCCTGCCTGCAGATCCGAGACCATTTTCAACATGCCAATTTCCCTTTAACTTGTTATGACATCCAACATACATGTATGGTGCAAATCAAGAGCGGATGAATGGAGCTCGCTCCATTCCTGGCAGATGGTGGGCAAGTGTTGCTGCAAATGTTTATGTAATGAGACAAACTTCACTTTTGCTTTGAGTGTAATAGGTCTGCTGTACTGTTAGTTCTGATCTCACTGCTGAGCTGTGTCTGATTATGAGAGCAGACTGTCAGTCATTACATGTCTCACATTGGTAACGCTCCTTTTATTTAAAATCTCTGGAGGCAGATTCTAAAGGAGATCTGTGCCCGACCCATAGATCTTAACAGCTCATTTGCATATAAGAAAAAAGTAATTTTTTTGGAATAAGACATCAGATCAGGTATCATTTTATTCAACTTTCTATGACCTGCATGGCCATATAGATGGCTTAGGAGGGTTGATCCTACTTTCGTATTTCGAGAAACTAATCGTGTCAATGCTTACCAATGATAGTGAAAACAGCCAAGCAGATGAGGTATCACAAATAGAGTGATAGCAATTAAAATATAACTTTTAATAGTTTATAGTAAAATTAATAAACCACACAACATAAAAGGTTGTAAAACCAACCTAGAATAATTGGGGCCAGTATCAGGCTCCTACTATTACCAAAATAGGACAAATAGACACGGTAGGAGTGTCCCCCACCGTGACCAAGAATATCGGAAGTGACAAAAAAAGCTTAGATTGTCACACCGATATTCACACCAAGATATACTGCACTTTAGTCCACAGTACTCAAAACAATTACTAGGACCCTCAAAAAGACCCCACCATAGTAATTAAAGAATAAAGAAGTTGTCCAGTAGAGGGGTGGCAGACCCTTCAGCCTCACAGTACCCCTCAAATGGCAACAATCTGACCTTAAGATGTTCTTAGACCTCCCAACGCGTTTCTTAATTCACTTAGTCATCAGGGGACTGTGGTCAAGAAACCAAAGGCTTCAGTATAGTATGGACTTCCTGCATGGCCATGCCCGGACACACCATGCAGGAAGTCCGTACTATACTGAAGCCTTTGGTTTCTTGAACACACTCCCCTGATGACTAAGTGAATTAAGAAACACGTTGGGAGGTCTAAGAACACCTTAAGGTCAGATTGTTGCCATTTGAGGGGTATTGTGAGGCTGAAGGGTCTAAACCCCCCCTCTACTGGAGAACTTCTTCATTCTTTAAATTACTATAGTGGGGCCTTTTTGAGGGTCCTGGTAACTGTTTTGAGTACTGTGGACTAAAGTGCAGTACATCTTGGTGTGCATATCGGTGTGACAATCTAAGCTTTTTTTGTCACTTCCGATATTCTTGGTCACGGTGGGGGTACCATAGTATCCCCATACCATTTTTTTTTTTTAATGGTATGGGGATATTTGGGCAATGTCTCTCACAAAGGTTAATGACCAGTCAAACCATCATGGAGTACTTTATCCTTTTATAGGGATGTGAATCCAGAAAGTAAACAACTCGTAAAATCTATGACTTTCCTTATCCGGCAACATCTGTAATTTCAAAACCTAAAATTAAATAAATGTAATCTCCTGTGACAAATAACACAAAACAGGATTTACAGTCAATATTTACTCAACAAAAGGCAAACGGGAGGAAACAATGTGTGGATTTGATTATTAAATCAGGAAGTTCTACCACGTTTAGATAAAAGCAGAATCGGGGCCAGTTCTATCCACGGTATGCAGGTTAATGACAACTCCTTGCCAGAATGAAAATACTGTGCAGTGATCCCAGAGATGTGATTATGGGTATGGATGTCATTCTAAAATTAGAAAAAGATTATTAATAGGGGCCGTGAAATCCCACCATAACATTCTGAAAGAACCCGAAGTGGAGCCAAGGAAGAAAAAGTATATAAAATCGGGACTTTGGTTAAACGCCCATGATTAAAAATCAATAGGATGTGATAATTATTACTGGTCTGATGACCATTATCCTTACTACCCTATCGGACATTTATTGTGTGTGTGTGTGTGTGTGTGTGTGTGTGGTAGACTTTTGATACTCTGCCGATTTTGCAAGTTTTCCCACCTACAAACAATGTAGAGGTCTGTAATTTTTATCGTAGGTACAATTCAACTGTGAAAAAAAATCCAGAAAATCGCATTGTGTGATTGATAAATAAGTAGCATTTTATTACATGAAATATGTATTTGATACAATAGAAAAACAGAACTTAATATTTGATACAGAAACCTTTGTTTGCAATTACAGAGGTCGGACATTTCCTGTAGTTCTTGCCCAGGTTTGCACAAACTGCAGCAGGGATTTTGACCCACTCCTCCATACTGATCTTCTCCAGATCTTTCAGGTTTCATGGCTGTCTCTGGGCAACATTCAGTTTTAGGGCCCTCCAAAGATTTTCTATTGGGTTCAGGTCTGGAGACTGGCTAGGCCACTTAAGGGCATTGGAATCCTTCTTAAGGAACAACTTCTTAGTTAGCCTGGCTGTGTGTTTCTGGTCATTGTCATACTGGAAGGCCCAGCCATGACCAATACTCGATGCTCTTACTAGGAAGGAGGTTGTTGGCCAAAATATTGCGAGTCATGACCCCATCCATCCTCCCTTTTATATGGTGCAGTTGTCCAGTCCCCTTAGCAGAAAAGCACCCCCAATGTGCGATGTTTCCACCTCCATGTTTCACGGTTGGGACGGTGTTTTTGGGGTTGTACTCATCCTTCCTCTTCCTCAAAAACGGCGAGTGGAGTTGATGCCAAAAAGTTCTATTTTGGTCTCATCTGACCACATGACCTTCTCTGATGCCTCCTCTGGATCATCCAGATGGCCATTGGCAAACTTCAGTTGGGCCTGCACATTTGCTGGCGTGAGCAGGGAGACCTTGTGTGCCCTGCAGAATTTAAATCCATGACGGTGTGTGTGTATTACAAATGGTAATCTTTGAGACTGTGAAGCCCGTTCACTTCAGGACATTGAACAGGTCCTCTCCTGTGGTTTTGGGTTGATTGACCTTTCTCAGAATCATCCTTACCGCACGAGGTGAGATCTTGCATGTAGCCTAAGACCGAGTAAGATTGATAGTTATCTTGTGTTTCTTTAATTTTCTAATAATTGCACCAACAGTTGTTGCCTTCTCACCAAGCTGCTGGTCTATTGTCCTGTAGCCCATCTGAGCCTTGTGCAGGTCTACAGTTTTGCCCCTGGTGTCTTTAGACAGCTCTTTGGTGTTGGCCATGTTGGAGAGTTTGGAGTGTGCTTGATTGTGTGTGAACAGGTGTCTTTTATACAGGTAACTGGTTCAAGCAGGTGCAATTAATACAGTTAATGAGTGCAGAGTAGGAGCTGGAATTTTTTTTTATTCTGTCTGACACAGTTGAAGTGTATCTACAATAAAAATTACAGACCTCTCCATTCTTTGTGGGAAAACTTCAAAATCGGCAGAGTATCAAATACTTATTTCCTCCTACACACACACACACACACACACACTTTTTTTTAAATTTTTTTTTTATAGTGATACTACTTTGCTGCCTATTGGAAGCTGATATATATTTTTTTTTTCATTTTTCTGTCTGCAGTTTTCTTGATTAGCAATTTATGTAAGACAATCATATTACACCAAAAAGAAGTTGCCTACTGTTTGGGTCATCAATATCAATAATAATAATAATTTTTATATATAGCACCAACATGTTCCACAGAGCTTTACGATTCAGAGGTTCATATACAAACGGTCATAAGTAACAGTTATAGAAAATACAATTAACGTAAAAATGACGACCCTGCTCGTAAGAGCTTACAATCTACAATGAGGTGAGATTGACAAAAAGTACAAGTTCTTATTTACAATGATGGTCCAGTCATCTTGAAGAAATGGGGAATATATGCAGCATGAGCCAGTAACCAGCCAATCTTTGTAATACGTTTTGGTGCAGTGGGGTTTCATGGAGAATTATGCTCAGAGAAAGTGAATAGACTGTATATAAAAGGACTTCAATTAAAGAACGTGATAGGCCACCCTAATAAGATGTGTTTTAGGGAGCGTCTAAAACTGTGTAAGTTGTGGTTAGTCCTAATTTCTTGGGGTATAGCGTTCCAGAGAATTGGTGCAGCTTGGGAGAAGTCTTGGAAGTGGGAGTGAGAGATCGTATTAGTGCAGATGTTGGTTGAAAGTCACTTGCGAAGCGTATCAAATGTGAATAGTGTACAGAGCCCAAATAGCCCGGCTCCACACGATCTGTAGTGGCTGTTCTCCAGTGTTTCAGCTCAATACTATTGAAATTAGTAGTTGACTTGCAGTACCCGAGACCGGCTACTGCACAGTATATTGAGCCATGTCGGACTCCCACTTAGGATTGCTCAGTAATATCTAAATAAAGGACAAACCAGTTAAGTGTTTGGTATTGTTGCATTCAAGTAGATATGGTTGAGCACCACTGAGGGGGGGGGTAGCTATAGAATTTGTATGGCACGTGGAGGACAGATGCTGTAATTTGTGATGATGCTACGCAAGATAAATTGTTATTGCGGAAGTGAGCAGTCCTGGCACGATTAAGTGGCATGTAGCTAAAGTGCATTGATTTTTTTTTCTCCACCAAGGAAACAACAATAAGTATATCATAAAGCCTTTACTGTGCAGCATCTCCACATAACTGCATGTTCCCAACCTCTCTGGAGGGAGCGCCGCACCGCGCTGCCAGACATTGCAAGTTTTATAAGAAATAATTTTATTGCCACGGATTATACGCTGTCCCGTTACTAATGCTTTCTCCAATACCTCGGTCCTCTTCAATGTGCAGTGTGTTATGGTCTGTGACCGAAGTCATGCATGAACCTTTTTCAGGTTACCCTTAACTGTTTGTTATTGATTAAAGCAATATTTCTTGATAAGTTGAGTATCAAACTATTTCAAAGAGACACACTAAAGGCCGCTTTACACGCTGCGATCGCTAGCGATGTTGCTAGCGATCACACCCGCCTCCGTCTTTTGTGCGTCACGGGCAAATCACTGGCCGTGGCGAACAATATCGCCGGTACACGTCATACATACTTGCCTTCCTAACGACGTTACTGTGGCCGCCGAACAACCTCTTGTTTTAAGGGGTCGGTTCGTGCGGCGTCACAGCGACATCACTCAGCGGGCCACCAATAGAAGCGGAGGGGCGGAGAGCAGCCGCATGAACGTCACTCCCACGTTGTTGCCGGAGGACGCAGGTAAGCTGTTCGTCATTCCCGGAGTGTCACACGTAGCGATGTTTGCTGCCTCAGGAACTGAGAACAACCTGCGTCCTGAACGAGCAACGATATTTTGAAAATGAACGACGTGTCAACAATCAATGATTTGGTGAGTATTTCTGATCATTAGCGGTCGCTCGTAGGTGTCACACGCAACAACGTTGCTAATGAGGCCGGATGTGCATCACGAATTCCGTGACCCCAGCGATATCTCGTTAGTGATATCGCTGCGTGTAACGGAGGCCTTTAGAGTAGTTGTCCTATACAATTGCCGTCTTCAATTCTCTATAACTTTGTAACGAAACCTTTAATGTTCCGTGCCCACAATCAGGACCCGTTGCGTCCTGGACTCTTTGTTCTATATAAAAGCAGATAATTTTTGCATGTGTCGTAGTATTCACCCCCACTCAGGCTTTGTCTGGTATGGCAGCCTCTTATCGACAAGATAGGTGCGGTTTCAACTTTCCAGAAGAAAGTATTCATGTCTTTCTAATCCCATGCAACCATATTTGCTCATCAGTGGTTTTCCCCTTTCAAAGGTGACCAAGTCAACTTTTTTCATTGAAAGACGATTTGGCTTCTATGTGCTGTGAAATTTTAAATGATATATTGTCACTCATTCTTTGTCAATGGACTTGATATTAAGCTAAAATTAAAGAGTAACTATCTTTAACAAAAACATTTGACATCTAAAGTTTTATATGATGGAGGTCTGGGTGCGAAGTCTCCCCCGGATTGCTAAAATGAAAGGTTTGAACCACTCTGCTGGGCACTTTGCACCTTGTTTTATGATAAGTGCTGCTCTGTTTATCTCGGTGACTCGGGTGTGTGGTGTACAAATCTATAAAAAGAATATAGGCATTTTGTCAATCAATAGACCGCTCACTCCGGTCCTACGTAGTTTGATAAGAACAGCTTAATGCACCACTCCATCTATTGCACCGCTGGAGTGATGCTTTAAAAGTAAGTCCCATCTTATACTCTCCTTATGTTGACTTCATCTGTTTCCAGCATCGCTTTGGTTGGTCTTGTGATTTGTGACCTGATGGCAGCTCCATTGTTTACTGGAGCGCAGCAGAGGTCACAACTGCTCGATCTGGCTCTCATAGAGATTCATTGAGACCTTTTGACTGTAACTTCTCAATTTTAGCAAGTCAGAAGTTATGGGTATACAATGGCCCGCGGGACCGCAGCGGCGTCGATAAAAGGTGAAGGGGGCAGAGGACTTAAAATTAAAGTGCCACTTGCGCACTCAAAAAAAAAACCCCAAAAGCCTCTGGAGTGGTGCTTTAAGGTTAAACAATAGAGAAAGTGATTTTCCATAGACTTCAATTTTTAGTTTTGGAGAGCCCCTTCAAAAGCACAAAAAAATGGCGGAAATTCATTGCAATTTGCTTGCACGTCTAATAATGTATCCTATGATGACTGCTGCTTCTTTAAGCTAGGGATTAGTCGTAGAGATGGCGTGAATCAATTTGCAGAACCTGGTCAAGGAGCCAGATCAGTATTCTGTTGCATTGGTCAAGGTCAAGGAGCCAGGTCAGTATTCTGTTGCATTGGTCAAGGTCAAGGAGCCAGGTCAGTATTCTGTTGCATTGGTCAAGGTCAAAGAGCTAGGTCAGTATTCTGTTGCATTGGGCGAGGTCAAGGAGCCAGATCAGTATTCCGTTGCATTGGTCGAGGTCAAGGAGCCAGGTCAGTATTTCTGTCGCATTTGTCGAGGTCAAGGAGCCAGGTCAGTATTTCTGTCGCATTTGTCGAGGTCAAGGAGCCAGGTCAGTATTTCTGATGCATTGGTCGAGGTCAAGGAGCCAGGTCAGTATTCTGTTGCATTGGTCAAGGTCAAGGAGCCAGGTCAGTATTTCTGTCGCATTTGTCGAGGTCAAGGAGCCAGGTCAGTATTCTGTTGCATTGGTCGAGGTCAAGGAGCCAGGTCAGTATTTCTGTTGCATTGGTTGAGAGCCCTGAGAACCTCCTCCTACTTCCCAGCATACGCAGCTCTTCTTTTGATTAGCTAGCTTGAATTGACGTCCCTTCAAGAGCCAGGATGGCTAATCAAAAGAGACAATGTCATCAGGTAAGATGTGCCTATCTGATGGCCACAGCTTTCTACTCAGGTAGCTGGACTGGGTCCTGTAAATCCATTCACACCCTAGCCTTTTATCCCCCTTGGTGGAACATTCAGCAGATACTCCTG